>NW_023458687.1:55017-64802 GCF_013731165.1 Rhagoletis pomonella
TAATTGTGGCAGTCGAGATCATTGAATTTTCTTAAGTAGTACTGATATCAGTTATAGTAGTATTGCATCTTAGTCGATTTTAATTTCTTGTGAAATTTATTCTTCAAATTTTTGAGGTATTTTAATCTTTTGGTTTACCATGGCAATTTAAAAACTTTCCTTTGGCAGGTAGGGATAAGATCTACGCACGCATCATATACGCATGGTTTAAAGAAGCTAAATGCTTTAGCGGTATCCATGCTAGTAAGCAAGCCCGACCATCATAACCGTCCAGTGTTGCCAAAGAAAATTTCGTTTGGAGCTAAAACGGTCGAAAAAAAGAGCTAAAAAGAGCTAAATAATACTAATAGCAGCTAAAATGAAGAGCTACATATTTATGTTGAGGTTGAACATTTATTGACGTAAGGTTGTTTTTTACATTTTCGGCAATTTTAATAAAAACAGCGAATTTTATACGTTTCTCTTTGCACAGTGGGCCGCGGACACAATCCCGATTTTGAAGCTGTGAGCATATTACAGCAAGAACAACACTATAATCAACATTTCACATTAGAAATGCTCCACATAATTAACACACCACCAAACAAGAGACTAAACTACATAACGGACACAGAAAACTGCGCCCACATATACAGGCACCTGCTTCACACTTGTAATATTAGTTCTAAACCGCACGACGAAGGGGACGCAAGTCGTGGAGCTAAAATTTAATTAATGTATGTATGTATTTATGTATGTTTTTGATGTGTTAGCTTTTTTTCTATGTTAATAAAAAAACTTGTGTAATTGTTGTAGCCTCTGAAGACGATCTCCGGAGGAGATTGAAATATATTGGGAAATAATGTATTTGCATGTGTTTTAATTCCATTAACACCCTGACCTCAAGTCGGCATTAAAAAGGATTATTTGATTAAAATCAAAAAGGTCGCAGTATAAACAGATAAAGATTTAAATATGATTTTATTTTTTTGAATAGGGTTTCGCCCTGTCTAAACATTTGTAATATTTACACTGTTCACCCGATTTTCAATAGTGAGGTGTCAAACGAAGAGGCTATCTAAGAGGAATCTAAAGATGAGCAAGAAGGGTTCTTTTTTTGAACAGGGTTACAATATTTTTATAAATTTTAAAATCTGGACCGTTCGTTAACCCTTTCATTTGACACGTAATTTTATTTTAATCCGAACGGTCCAGATTTTAAAATTTATAAAAAAAATGTAACCCTGTTCAAAAAATAACCGTTCTTGTACATCTTTAGATTCCTCTTATATAGCCTTTTCGTTTGACACCTCACTATTGAAAATCTGGTGAACAGTGTAAATATTACAATTTAATAGACAGGTGCAAACCCTATTCAAAACAAATAAAAACCTTTTCCACCCTTTCGTTTGACACCTCATTTATGAAAATCATGCGGAGGATGTAAATATTATACCTTTGTAGACAGGCAGGGTGTCCAGATTGTAAAAAAGGGGCAATTTCTGAAAAAAAATCGCAAATTTTTTTTAAATAAAAGTCATGGGATCGATTTAACAAATATTTTATTTTAAAAATGAGATCTTGTTATAAATAATATAGGTTTTAAAACCAAAAACGAATATAAAACCTATAATAATAAAAATTACAAATCACTTATATAACAGTGATGTACAAACAATTTTCTTTAAAAATACGCATACTTTTTAAAAATATTTGTTCAACACATTTTGCAATAGTACTGCGCAATTATTCAATTTATTATAACTCATATTAATTGATTACTCGCACAATCCGCTTTTAAGAGCTCGGCGCTAAAAATTTAATAAAAACCTATAATACGGCGGGATCAGCTATTTCCACAATTTCTTCAAAATCACATATAGTGTCTGAATGATTTACACTTCTGTTGTTGTCATATATTGAGTTATTCGACCTTGATAACATACTGTTTGATATTGGAAACGTTTTGCAGCAGAAACTATTAGCTTTCATATAACACTTCACTCTAAATATTCAGTTTCCGCTCCTTTTCTTTTCTTCAATGTCAAATACTGAATTGGCAGGTCCCTGAAAGTCGCCCTCTTGTGATTCACATACTTCTCTGGTGACGAAATCAAAGCTTTTTTTATTTAATTCACTATGTAATCGTTTCAAAAGTTCTTCGATTAGGGTGATTAAACATTTTTGACAGTCTTCTTAAGTCAAGTTTATCACGCAGTTAATTAGCCTCTTCTGTAAAATTATCGTGGAAAACTAAGTTTTGTATATTTTTATAATTGGAAAAAATTTATTTGAAGAGAAAAAATCGCCAATACCGATATCGTAAATTTCTACGCGCAAATATGTAAAAAAAAAGGCGCCAAATCTGGACACTCTGTATTAGGTTGCAAACAGAGTGGAAGCGAAGCCGATGACGAAGATGAAGACGAAGCCGAATTGCTTGCGTTGCGGGCAAGCTGGCGAGTGTACATAGTGGAAGATGAATGATATGAAGATTTGTTTCTAAATAAAACCCTTTTTTTGGATAAAATCAAAAGAGAATAAAGAAAACACAGCAATTCATAAAATAATTTGTATAGGACAACTTTTGGAGAATTTCGCCACCTATATTATGTATTACGGCAAGACGGACAGACATTTTTCGAATATACAAGAATGCCAATTAATACGTTTGATTACATTTTGCCAAAAATTTAGCCAATTTCTTGAAAAACGCATTTTTTCACAATTGCAAACAGTTAAATAAATTGTAAACAACTCATCACAGCAAGCGAGTCGTCTTTGAAAAAAGTAACGCACTGTTTCAAGCTGGCCGCTTGCGCAACGTCTTCGTCTTTGCTTGCACTGTGATCACTTTCATATGTTTACTACTGCACTGTTTTTCATCTTCGGCTTCGTCTTCCACTCTGTTTGCAACCTTAGAGTCCGACCGATTCCATTTTTTTTTCAGGTACCGATGCCGATTAATCGGCTTATGGGGAAAGAATCGGCCGATGCCGATTCCATAAAAAATTACAAATAAATGTATTAATTCATAAAATTAGTTCATTTCACGGAGTTAAAAAAAACACAAAAGATACGAAATAATTGAATTAATTGGCTTGTTATGCAACATTACATACACATGTATGTGTAAAAATATATGTAAATATATCACATTTATGTACATTACATAAAACACTTTTGTTTATGGTGCTAAGCAAAAAATATTTAGGAACATAAAATTTCATTTCGTTTTGTACTAAAATACACTCTTTTGCACTCAATGCATAAGAACTTATATGCTAGGTATGTATGTGCATACATATAGTGGTCCACAAAATAAAAGAATTGCGATATTTTGACCGATTTTGTCTTTTTTATTTAATGTTTATTATTTTTTTTTTATAAAAGTCTAGCTGGTATACAACAAACACCATATAAATTCAGATTTCAAACTTTGTACAAAAATTAGAAAAATTCTGCTTATTTTCACCAAAATTTCAAACTTCTTTATCAGAATTTTGGTATGCAGTTTTGTAGACCATTTCATTCTGGTATAATGAAGTGCAAGTTTCAAGCTGCTATAAAATCCCGTTAATTTTTGGTAATATTTTTTTGCTGGCAGTGTTCTCCATATAAAAGAAAATTGTCGCACATACTTTTGTATGGAAAAAACGTGAAACACCTTCAACAAAAAAAAATCATTTTTGTGAGCTGTCTGCAAATGTTTTTGAATGTTGGCTGTCGCTTTACCTGAACATTTGAAAAGAAATTCCAAAGAATCGGCAAAGAATCGGGGAAAAAAGGCCGATGCCGATGCCGATGCTCAATTTTGTGCCGATACTAGCCGATGGCGATGCCGATGCCGATTAATCGGTCGGACTCTACTCTGTATACAGGCGGAAACTCTATTCAAAAATAAATCCTTATTGTACGTCGTCAGGCCCAGCCCTTTCATTTGACGGCTTATTTTTTTAATCCAACGAACCGTGCAGATTTTATAATTTTTAAATAGGTGGCAATCCTATTCAAAAAAATAAAAACATATTTAATATCTAGAGGCCAAGGCCTTTAATTTTTCACCTCATTTTTGAAAATAATGCAAAGGATATAAATATTATAATTTTGTAGACAGGCGGCAACGCTATTCAAAAAACAAAATCCTTATTGTACGTCTTCAGGCCCAGCCCTTTCATTTGACACCTTATTTTTTTTTTAATCCAACGAACCGTGCAGATTTTATAATTTTTAAAAAGGTGGCAATCCTATTCAAAAAATAAAAACTTATTTCATATCTAGAGGCCAAGCCCTTTCATTTGACACCTCATTTGCGAAAATCGAATGAACGGTGCAAATCTTATGCAATTAACGAAATTGCCTTCATGTCTTTTCATGTATTTTCTTTAACTGCATCTACAATCAAGGCTATACTTAGTAAATTTTTTATGTAAAATACTTCCAGATAGTTGCTTCTCCATATTCAAATGCAATGTAGTTAAAATATATTAAGGAACCACGATAAAATTATGACTATTTTGGGATTTTTAACTTTTTGATGTTTTTTCCCCCAACATTGACTATCTCTGGTGAAAAAAAAAATGTACTGAGCTATAACTTTACATTACATAAAAAATTGCTCATTTAATAAATATTTCAGAAATGTGCCACTCTTACTATTTTGAATAGAATAAAAAAAGTTATAGCCGCTTTTATGGGTAAAGGACCGAGACACACTAGAATGTATTTAATAGATTTAAATTTAAGTTGGTCTTGTTACCGACCAATGACATGCTAAATAGTACAAAGGTACATTATTACCTGCTCCTGACATTATTTTATGTTACTTACCGGGATTCCGACTAGAGTCAATAACAAGGGTTATATCTATCAATATTTTTTGTGAAGGATGGGTTCACGTGAAATAAAACATACATGAGTTGTTTGCAGAAAAATTTATTCATTTATTGATAAAATATGCGCAAATTGGCGACCTTCCACTCTAACACAAGCTCGGCACCTTTTAAGAAAAGACGCTTTTAGAGATCTTAAACTCAACTGGGCTATCTCAGCAGCAGCTCCACTTATTTTTTCCTGCAAATGCTCTTCGTTTTGAATTGCTTTTGAATAAATTTTGTCCTTAAGACAGCCCCAGTAGAAAAAATCTAATGGATTCAGGTCTGGCGATCGAGCAGGCCATGTAATTGGTCCATATCGTCCAATCCATCGGCGAGGATAAGTTTCGTCTAAATGAGCTCTTACTTCACGCCCGTAGTGAGCAGGACATCCGTCATTTTGCTGTCATAGTCTTCGCCGCAGGTTTAAGGGTACATCTTCTAAAAGAGTTGGAAGCCTTTCCTGAAGGAACTTTAAATAACTGTGGGAGTTGAGCGTTGGTGGCAGTTCCACAGGTCCCAATATCTGACAATTAAATATACCGCACCATAAATTTATTTTGTACTGGTACTGCGAACGATCTTATCTCATTTCGTGAGGATTGTCTATCTGCTAACTGTGAAGGTTATGTAAATTAAAATAACCATCACGTTTGTATGATGATTCATTAAAAGAGTTGGGGTCTGAATCATGCATTCGCAACATTTCACTGCAAAATCTAACCCTCGACAGGTAATCCCTCTCTTGTAGAGCCGTTGAATGTGGTAGGGATGGTATTTTAAAGCTTTGTGAACTGTAGTTTTTGGTATTCCAGTCCGTCTTTCTATCATTCTCCCTGAAGTCGATGGACCTAGTTCCATTTCCTCTAACACAACTTTAACATCTACCGTTGCAGGACGTCCTGTCTCGCCGCCACGCCTTCCAGGTATGCGACCTTAAAAAGTTAAAAATGATAGTAAAAGAAGAATGGCTTCAAACAAGAAAGGTGTAAAAATCACTTACCTTCATATATTTCTCTATGGTTCCGGGCGAATATTTCACGGCCCGGATGCCGACGATTGGGGTATCGCTCTGCATAAAGTCTCTGAGCAGCTCTGGCATTACAGCAAGCTTCACCGTAAATTAGGTGAATATCCGCATATTCATGGGACGTATACTTACGGTGACCATCCGTTCTGTTTTTTGCAGGACCGTACTGTTATTTAAAGGTCTGTCCTGCGTAGTTTTTCAAAACAGAAAACCCCCAAAATGTACTGATTTTTTCCAAGTGTCCTGCCTTTGTCCCGCATTTTCTTCGATATTTTAAAAATAACTTTTCCTAATCGAAATAAAAGCAGTGTCGATAACTAATTGATAACTACACAAGGGTAAGCTGGTTTTGAAGGTTCAACAATGGATGACCAGCGTCAAATGTATCGATAACACTGTTCTACAAATTTTGTGTAATCGCTTAAGAAAAAAATGTTTTCCAAGCCAATTTTCCTTTCAAACAAGCGTTTTCGTAATTTTTTCGAAAAACGTGTTTTTGGTACATTTCGAACTTATTCGTCAATATCTCATGAAAAAATTATCCAATCAACATAAGCGACCTACAGTCCTCTTACAAATATATATTACTTTGCCGATTTCGATGAAAATTATTAGTGTTACAAGCAACCAAAATCGAAAAATTGAAATTTCAATAATTATCTTTTTACAGTAAATGAAAATCTGATGAGAAATGTAGATGTTACGGAACACAATCTGCACAAAAAATATATATTTTTGCAAAGAGCCCATCAATACCTTTCGAACTGTTGGTCGTTGCATGAGATATTGAGGAATGACTGAAAAAGTACTAAAAATACGTTTTTCGAACAAATCTCGAAAACACTTCTTTGAAACCATGGGTATTTTTTTCGTGTTCAACGACCAAAAGTTTGCCTGAAAAATTTGCTTTTCAGAGGTTCATATTTCGTATAAAGTAATATGTAATATGCCTTATTATAATTTTGTAAATATTCATTACTAAAAGACTAAACCAATGAAGCAAATGTTATTTATGTTTAAAGTTTAAATTTGGATTAATAATTAAGAAATATACACTCTTCTTGAATAGCGCATCCTTTTAATACTTAGTAGGTATAGTTTTCCTTTTGTTTGTTTAATATTCATTAACTTTTTATAAAAATATAGCATATTCTGCGTCTACATCCCATTTTAAAAATTTTTGAAAATTAAAAAAAAAAATAAACACAGGGGCGACAGTTTTTTGGTTGACGGTGCTGCGCATTTTCTTCCATATAAAAATTTTGTCAAGCATACTTTGTATGGTAGAAAATCAAAAAAAAGGGTGCGCTATTCGAATGATGAGGAATGTAGTATATTTTTGTTATTTTTATACTACGCAATTATATGTAGGTACAATTTTTGAAAAATTGTCCTGCATTTTCAAAATATATTTATGGTCACCATACGTATACTGCGTGTTCTCTGTCATAGTATTAATAACACAATGTTCGAAGGGTCCAATTCCACAAAATCCAAAATAATGTCAGGAGCAAGTAATATTGTACCTTTGTACTATTTAGCATGTCATTGGTCGGTAACAAGACCAACTTAAATTTAAATTTATTAAATACATTCTAGTGTGTCTCGGTCCTTTACCCACAAAAGCGGCTATAACTTTTTTTTCTATTCGAAATAGTGAGAATGGCACCTTTCTGAAATATCTATTAAATGAGCAATTTTTTTATGCAATGTAAAGTTATAGCTCAGTACATTTTTTTCACCAGACATAATCAAAATTGGGAAAGAAAATATCAAAAAGTTAAAAATCGCAATATAGTCTTAATTTGATAATGGTTCCTTAATATATTTTAACTACATTGCATTTTAGTATGGAGAAGCAACTATCTGAAAGTATTTTACATAAAAAATTTACTAAGTATAGCCTTTTTTGTAAATGCAGTTAAAGAAAATACATGAAAAGGCACGATTTTTCTTTAATTCAAAAAAATTTAAATATTTCAAAAACGGTATCAGAGAGCTCACCACCCCACCTGCCTTCTCCTCAAGTTTGGAAGGTTACTTCTGGGACACCCTGTATAGGTCTGCCAGATATCTCTGTTGCCAAACCGGGACACTTTAGGGAGGGCTGTCGCTCCCTTGCCTTTCATTTCGACGTGCGAAATAATGTAGTGAAATTATGTTTTGACAGAAAAAAACAAAAACATAAAAACATGAGATCATTACAACGCACGCCAACAAAACAAAACAACTTATTAAAACTTAAGCACAGAGAATTTGTGACAATGCATGAACCTTTTTTTATTCTTTATACAAATACAGTTTATACTAAATATATGAAAAAACATAAAAATAAAATTGTTAAACTTTGTGCTAAACTTGGGAAAATTCAACAAATTTGCAACATTCCAATCAAACTTTTTATAAAAAATTTTAAAATGAAGTTTTGCAGCCTATTCAATTTTAGTTGATTTTTGGTATTGTTTTTACTGAGAGTTTCTTCCATACAAACTATGTTCGATAATTCTTTTTATATGGAAGACACTGTCAGCAAAAAATATAAATGCTAAAAATCAACCAAATTTGCTGTCAACCTCGGACTTGCACTTTATTAGTTGGCTCAAAAGCTACATTTTCAAAATTTTTCTAAAAGATCTGATTAGAAATTGTGATCTGATGAAAGAGCCTCTGAGCCAATAATTTTGTACGGCGCTGTACTTAATTTTAATTTAAGTACAAGATAACATTAAAATATCCGTCATATTTTTCGTTGCTGTGAACTTGTTTCAAAACTTCTGTCTTTTCCTTAATATAATTGTATAACTCTGTGCACGTCATTTTGAACGTATTTAGGTTCATATATTAATCATCAACTATTGCTTGTGCAAAGTTCAACTATCTCGAAATGTAACTATTTCACAAATTGAACCGGTGCACTGAGAGAAAGAAGTTTAGAATTAAAAAAGCGTGCTAAATTAAAAAAATACGCATATGAAAGAGCACCAACCCAACTCGTAATACATTTAAGTATACAATATTTAGTATTTTGTATAGAAATATTCAATTCAAACAGGCCCATATTAAAATGAAGCGATTTGCAATTACCGATTGCTTTTTCATAATTAAGTTAAAAAAAAATATTTAAATTCCATGCTGGTTGTAATGGGAATTGAACCCTGACCCTCTGGAAATTAGCAAATTGTGGCAAGCATCCTCGCGCACTCAGCTACAGACAGACATGTAAATGTGCATTCAAATGTTGAGTTTGCATCAACACCACGCGTGCGTGTTATGAAAGTCTTATTTTTAAATACGAACATTTTTAAACGATAATCAAAGAGAAAATATTCATGTTTACTATGCGTTATTTCCCTCAATGAATTCAAAACATTTTTCTGAATATTAAAACGCGTTTTTTCTCTTAGTGTAGTGATTTTTGAACTTTTATTCAAATTTGTGCAATCAAATCAAAAACCGGGACACTAAAACCAAACCCGGGACATTTTAAGGTTGGACCGGGACAAATAGTCTAAACCCGGGACATGTCCGGGAAAACCGGGACGTCTGGCAGCCCTATACCTATAGCTACATATGTATATGAACGCACGCTGTTTGGTCTACCAATACATATGCGTACGAACAACGGCGAAAATTTTTTCTACCTAACATTCGCGAACGCGAACGACCTGGACTTGTTTTATGCTTCTCGTTCGCGAAGGAGAATCAATGCGGAATATTTGATACGTTCACGTTCGCGTATAAAACCTTAAATATATGTACGTGAACGTTCATATATAAATATATATTCCGAACCCTGGATTCCAGTATCTTCATTTATGTATATTGTTACGATTATCCTCGAAACCTTGAGGGATTTCCCAAATATACTCGGGCTCGTATCGCTGGATTGTTAAATAAATGCT
>NW_023458687.1:64902-84183 GCF_013731165.1 Rhagoletis pomonella
TTCAAATTATTGTTGCTTTTCCACAATAAATTGTCATATAAAAAAAAAAACCGCCTCGTGGTCAATATAAATTGTTGAATATATTTATTTATTTCAAAAAAGTCAATAAACTACAGAGGTTCTTACTGACTAAAACGATACCAGAGAACTAAAGTGCAGAAGGCACTAAAATAAAATTGAATTCAATAAACTATAAAATATATTCTTTGGCAAAGAAAAATCAAGCAAAATAGAATTCGAAATCTCGTTGAGTTCTCGAAGTGCACGCACTAACGGGGCGTTTCTTGCGTAATTCGTACTGAGGGCCTTGAGGTAAAAGGGAAGATTAAAACGAAGTGTTCTCGCGGGAATAAAAAATTGAATAGCAAGCAGTAATGCGCGGCAATCGATTTCACCACTTATCAAGCCTTGCACAAAAGACAAGGAAATAATAGTCCTTCTGCTTTCGAGGGACTTAAGATTAATCAAAAGGAGGCGGGAGTTGGACGGAGGGGTGGGAGTGGGGAAATTGGGGGAAGAAAGGGCATATTTAAGGTTTAAACAAATTGTCCTGGTGTCCTGGTCCACACTTACATTGTCCTGGTTTTTAATTTTTAGCAGACTTTTGCTTTGAAAAGGGGGTAAGCTTTCGGTCATTAGTAGTCAAAAATCGTTAATGAAACATTTTTTCTAACATGTTAAACAATATCTGGTGAGCTTAACTTTATTTAGTTTAGTTTATTTGGTTAAAATCAAATTTTGTATTTTCATGCAAATGCCAAAAAAGTGCGAGTTCCTGAACAGGAAAGCTGTTTCTAGTTCATAACAAGTAATTTTTAAGAAACCAACTAAATCGACTTCAATTCTCATATAAAGATTTAAGATTATCTTCAAAATTAGTACGAGACCACCCTTGAGGTACCACCTTTCCGATGAAAAAAGAGTTATCGAAATCGGTTAACATGGTCCAACGATACGGTCTGATTATGCATAATTCGCATAACTTCACACAACTTCGCATAAACTTCAACTGTAATTTCGTATGTACTTTGCACGTATTTTGTATGTATTCCGTTACCCATAAATTAGCAGAGCTTTTAAAAACTTAGCGATCTGTTGAGTTAAGATTTTGCTTCACATTTTCTTAAGTTACATTTTTATTGCACTGGTACTAATGGTTGTGCGAAGTTATGCGAATTATGTATAATCAGACCTTAATTCGGTGAAATACATACAAAAAATATAAAAAGATTCCGACGAACTGATAACCTCCTCTTTTTTTTTGAAGTCGGTTAAAAATCATACTTCGTAAAGGAATTTAAAAATTTAAGGTTCAGATCATATATGTTTTATTGAGACTTAAAATGCTTATTGAATCCTATTTGTAATCCTAATTAATATAAACATATACCTATGTAAATTTGCGTAAATTACAAATAGGAAACCCCTTTCTAGGAAGCATGCAGGGAAGTCCTTATTGGGTAAGTCTTTTCGAATGGCTTCACTTCACTTTAGGTTATGCATATACAAAATGGCAAAAATTATCATGAAGCGCATTGTATGATATGTGGAAATTTGCTAATAGTGGTAAGCATCCAAGACAACGTTAAAAGCGCCGAAATTCTTCCAAGTTATGTCACCGTCAAGAGAAATTTGTTCTTTTATGATAAAAAAAAACAAAAAAACAGAACTTGAACATTTCATCATCATCAATCATTCAGCCCTACGGATTGTGCCACAAAATTACATTGCTTATAATATCAGAAAATACTTCAAAATAATGCAACGCCAAAACGAAAGAAACTGTATTTATAGGGAATAAGTGTCCTGGTTGATTGGTTCAGGATTATGGCAGCACTATGGTAAGTGAACTTACCTGTCGGGCAATAATGCGTTAGAAGCAAAAAAAAAAACGATTAACACCTAAAATAACAAGTAAGAAAGTTTAAGTTCGGGCGGAGCCGAACATTAAATACCCGGCGCAAGTATTAAATATATGTTTTCCACCTTTTCGAAAGCTACCGCTACATGATAAGCCGGGGTGTATAAATTTTAAGTAAACTAGCGTCCTTAAATTTCGAAATATTGAAATTTCAAGCATTTCTGAAATTTACCGTTATATGAAAAGCGGCCGTAATTTTATTCCGATTTCAACAATTTTATGTAGCGAGCACAATAACCATACCGAGTTTGGTAAAAATTGCTAGAACGGTTAGTGAGATACATATATATGATCATAAGTGGGCGGTGCCACGCCCATTTACCAAAATTTTATCATAAGCGTATTTCCTGGTAAAGAATTGTTGCAACCATCAAATTTTGAATAAATTAGCTTTAATATTTACTGATTTATCGAGGATTTCGTATTTATCGAAATTACCGTTATATGGGATGTGGGCGTGGTTATTGTCCGATGTTAAAAATTTTCGGCCATTTGGTATGCTGTAACAGGGCCAACAACCTGTGCCAAGTTTCGAAGAAATTGGTGCAGCCGTTACTAAGATATACACTTGTAACCATAAGTGGGCGTGGCTACGCCCATTTTCCAAAAAATTCCAATATTCTTATTTATCGTCTAAAATTTATTGTAAATATCAATTTTGAGTGAATTATCTTCAGTAGTTACTAAAATATCGCAGTTTTTGTATTTCTGACAGACAGTCACCGCTTAATCGATTTCTCTTTTCATTCTGATTATTTATGTATACATTTGTCTATATCTATCTCGATTCGTTTTGCCTGATACAAACAACCGTTATGTGAATAAAGTTATAATACCCTTGTGCACAAGTGCGCTCGGGTATAAAAAAAGACTGCAAAATTTTTTTTTGGAGCATTTAATGGACTTCGAATGCATACAAAATTTTATTGTAGGTATGCCGATTCAAATTAATAAAAATTAATGTTTCTTGCTCGCCGGTCGAAGGTTCGTTATTCATTTTACTGTTAAGAGATGCTATTGCTTTTATTAATATTTATAAAAAACACAACAAGTTCCGCACAAATTAAAGGTCTAAAGATCAATATCTGGTTTTTTTGCAGGCAATGACAAAATGCCCTATGTCACTCTGGCATGATTGAAAGTGCTGCCACATATTTTTTGACAAACATATGCTCTTTCGCTTATGATTGTCATTGTACCATGAATTTGTTTCCATTTTTGTAAAGTTCCTTACGAAACTTCCAATTTCTCTAAATTTAACTTCTATTTTTGTTTCAGATTTACAGTTATGTTGTGTTCAAACTAGAAAAGAAGCACCAAAAAACGCACCAAGCACCAAACTCAAAAATTTTCGCGTTTTGAATTAAGAAAAGCACTAAATTTAGTGCGTAAAGCACTAAGCTGGCAACAGTGGCAAAAGGTCATTAACCAAATAAAAAAAAAAACGGGTTTTGGAAACACCGATCTTTTTTGAACATCCCTACAGGAAATACGTTTATGAAAAAGTTGTGAAAAATGGGCGTGCCGCCGTCTACTTATGACCACATACATATGTGTATCTCGGTAACCGCGCCGTCAATTTGTACCAAACTCGGGACACTTATTGTGCTTGGCACATAAAAGCAATTCATTATGGACGCTAATTAACTCAAAGCTAATACCTACTCACAACAATCTCTTGAAAAGGAACATAGAATCCAAGTCGGTTTTGCTTTTTTTGAATGTAAACGAAACCGATGTCCGAATAAAGTGGTTTGCATATTTGTGGTTGTGCCGGGAATTTAGTGAATATATTTTGGCATAATTTATAAAATTTCAATATTTTCAATAATTTAAACAAAAATTAGTAGCATTTCTGTTATTGGAAGAATACTGTTTTGCGTTGCATTTTTTATGAGTTCCCCTAGTTATGAATAAAAATATTAATTAACATCCATTTACTCACTTTTTTAGAAAATGTCCAACTGCAAGGAAAAAAAACTAATTAACAATGAGATCCAACAGCCGTTACAGCGCTCTTACACGATATGTATTTGCATATGTGAATGCTACAAATTTGTAGGACATTTTTCTCGAGTTTTTACCCCGCAAAATTTGTTTAAAAAAATCATTAAAATTTAGTACAATAAAATGCAAATTTGAAGTCGCTAAGCCTGACCGTTAATTTGTGAGCAGCACTTTATTGTACTCAATCTTAATGAGGTACAAAACTGCGAACCAAATTTTTTTTTCTAAAGATTTTAATTAAAGAGTTTGAAATTTTGGTGAAACGTTGCAGAATTAATTTTTATAGTTTTTTGCACAAAGTTAGAAATTTGGTATTTGAATAACACAGTGAGAGGAAAGCCCAGTATGTTTGCATGTACATACACATGTACTTATATAAAAAAATGCCTGAGTACTAGTTACTCATGAAATTTGATGTGTACGCATTTACATGCTATGAAGCAGGGTTCGAAAACAAACGAAACATTTCACGAATGATTCGTTCAAAGATACAAAACTTTGCGATCAGTTCGAATCGTTTTGTACATGAGCATAACCAAAACCAGTACCTTTGCAAAGCAAAAGAGTGCAAACAAAACGATTTCTGTTTCGTTCCTTGACGAGCATAGGTAGATCGTTTCAAACGATTCGTTTTCTTACACATGAAGAGCGTATACCAGCTATGCCCTTGTGTATGCTTCGTACATATGCAATGTGTGTTTGTATTCATGTATGTACGCAAAGTATGTACATATGTATGTATTGTATACAAAACGCAACAATGAGAGTAAGGGGCTGTCCATATATTACGTAAGGGAGTTTTCGCCTGTTTTGAACCCCCCTCCCCTCACGTAATAAATTGTAAGATTTAATTGATCCCCCTCCCCCCGCCGCAGATCTTACGTAAAATTAAAAATCCCCTAGAAATGTTTTTTCAATTAAACATTAGAAAACACTATATATTCCCATCAAACAAATATAGGATGTATGCCTAGTCAGTCTTAAAAACTTCATTACATAGTTATACTAGTCATTCCTTGTTGTCGGTTTCTTTGGTCCACGGTCCAGCCAGCCAGCCAGAGGAGTAGCCACAGGGATATCTCTTACTTCTTTTTCACTCAAAGGTATATCATTTTCACGGTCCACTGATATTTCTTCTTGATTCACCCACTCAACAATATCCTCTGTTTCATTTTCTGTTATGACACAAATGAGCTCTCGCCCGCGTCGTGAAATTATCCTCTTTGCTCTTCGACGCTGAGGCTCAGAAAAGATCAAGTGAAGCTTTTTGTGAATGCTTAGGTGCTGTCCATATATTACGTAAAGGAGTTTTCGCCTGTTTGTGTTCGAGCTGCATTTTTCGGTTATAATAGACACCGAAGCGTAAGGTTTTTTTTTTTAGAAAAATAGAAAAAGTAAAGCAAAAGTTGTAAAAAATTGTAATATCCTCCGTATTTAATGTATATTTTTAATTTCAATGCAATTTAGTACTTTAATTGGGTGAATTTTCGTATTTTATAAAGAACAATTTTGAATAAGAATACAAGAAAAATAAGATTACGCAAGAGTCTACGGGACGCCCCCTCCCCCCATATAAAAAAGTAAGAACATTCTAGACCCGCCCTCCCCCACAAAGGTCGTACGTAATATATGGACAGCCCCTTAATTGCAAAACCAAATACCATAGAAATCATGCAGGAATTGAAACATGCAACTTCTTTATGATGCAATAATAAAAGGTGGTATCAGTTGTGACAGCTCGATTTGACACTGCCTTAGCTCAGTAGAATGAGAAGAAAAACGGGAAGAAATGAATCCCCATATGGGGGAAAAATATAAAATTTCACATTTTTTCCTAAAAAAAATTAGCTTTTTTATAGTATATTCATTATGAAATGAAATAAAATATGATAAAATACATTTTTAAGAAAACAAAGTGTGTATACTGAGAAAAAATAAAAAACATTCAACTATATTAATGGGCAAAGAATAGTTAAAGAAGTAACACTGTTTCACGTAAGGCAGTCAATATGGCGGAATTAGAGCGAGAAGTTGCCAACTGATAAGACCTTGTATTATTGCATCATGCAACTTCTTAGTCTCTTATGCTGTTAGTTAGTTGGCAGTTAGTTCCCAAACGTTAAGAATTAAGATCAAATCATGCCGCGTCCTAAAAATTAAATATTGCGTGGGTTTTTTCAATTAAAGAAAAATAACACATTTGTTTGCGAAAATGGAGATTGCGGAGCGGTCTTAAGTGAACATGCTGGCAATTTGCAGCGGCACTTAAAATCCTTTCACCCTACCCTTTACGAAGGCTATGTTCGGAAAAAAATTGGTATAGCTTAAAATAAAATAAAAGGGAACACAGTAAAGTTTACATGTACAGTGTATAAGGAAAGTTTGGAAAAAGCTATAGTAGAGCGGTTCACTAAAAATGGCAGACTTCTTCATATGACTGAAGATCGTCCTTTCAAGTATATTACGAAACAGATTTTCGACGCAGTAAACTTCAAATTAAATAAACATAATATAGTAGAAAAAAATTTTGAATTTTCCTCAAATTTGAAGAAAGAAATTGGCAATGAACTAAGTGGAAGACTATTATCTTTAAAAATTGATTCAGCAACTAGACTATCCGTTAGTGTTCTGGGTGTTAATGTCCAATATATTAGCAACAATTGCGAAACCATAAACCACTTGCTATTAGAGAACTAAAGCAGCGGCACAGAAGTGAATATTGAAAAAGTCTTATATTGAAAGTTTTAGACGAATTCAACGTAAACTTAAACCAAATAATAAGTATCACTACAGACAATGGTGCAAATATGATAAAAACTGTAAATGACTTAAATAATATAAACGTTTCGAATGATGTTGACTATGAGAGTAGTTTGGACAACACAGTATTGAGTATGGATACAAGCTTTTCTTTAGATAGCATTAAAAGTGTCCGGTGCGCTGCTCACACATTAGAACTTTTTGTAAGAGAAGTACTTAAATCAAGTAACATTAAACAGAGGCTAGAAGGCTTAAGAATGATAGTCAAAAAACTTAAAATACAGACATATCTGAATCTTTTAAAAACCAGTGGTTTCAAAATGCCAATTTTAGACTGCGTAACTCGCTGGAATTCAACATATCTTATGCTAGAAAGATTGGTCGAGCTAAAGGAGTTCATCAGGATGATTAAAAGTGATCATACAATTTTCGATGTCAGTGACGAAAACTGGAACTTTATTGCCGACTTTTTAAATGTTTTCAAAGTTATTTATACAACGTCAAAAAACTTGCAGTCAGAAAATCTTTTGTATAGCGATCTGTACATTCAAATTATTAAGATTACACTGCAATTGCAGAATCTTCCGTGCACGGAATTAAGTTTTGCTTTAATAGAAGCTTAAATAGGCGGAAACTTATGCTATTAGACAATGACTTATTTGCAACCACAGTATTTTTGGATCCGAGCATTAAAGTTTCATTAACAATCGAGCAAGTTGTCAAAGCAAAAAACTGTATTAAAGAATTGCATGTTCGACTTTCATCCTTAAAAGGTACATACATTAAGGGTACTCATTTAAAAGCGCAAAAATCTCGCAAACTGGGCAAACTGTGCAATTTTAAACCCTCGCAAGTGAAATGTCAAAATTTGTATGGAAAGCCATTTGCACAAAAAGGGAAACTTTGCGCGGCAATTTTGGAGCGCAACTTTGGGCAGTGTGCTGTGCAACCCTCAATCAGCTATTTTGTTTACATTCATTTTGGTTTGTGCTCAACGCTTTTTCGAAATAATTGCGGTAAGACTTTAATATTTACTCAAATTTGAGTTTCAATTGTTCAACTTTATAAATTAAGTATAGTCAAATAATTAAATGTCAGAAATTGTGTAAAATATAAAATTGTCCTCATGAAACACGTGGCGCAAAGTTGCCCAATTGCCCAAATATGAAACTTGCGCGTATATATGAGTACCCTTATTTTAAATTTCAACAAAATTCAACAATAGTGTGAATCAGAATTACACGCCACTCACATATTGACAAGTTATTTTTTTTTGTATTGAAGGGGCTACAAAATACTGTTGATACCTTTGTTATATGTACTTAAATTGAATGGGCTACAAAACTGCATACCGAAATGTTTCTAAGAAATCTAATTAGAAAGCTTGAAATTTTTATGAAAGTTTGTGGATTTTTTTTAAATATTGCAAAGTCTTAAATTTCGATTTATACTGTTTTTAACCAAGAATAAACTATATTTTAATAAAAAATAATCAAAATTAAATAATAAAAAATTTATAGGGAAACTTTTCAATATTTGGGTTGCGTGTTATTGTTATACACACTATATATAATTTGTTTTCTTACCAGGAATTGATGCAAATATTTCAACTCCATCGTCAACAGAAAGTTCGAGTATAGAATTAGTAGCATCGTCGCCTTCGGTACTGAACACCATAGAGGATGCTCTTGAGGCATACCTTAAGAATTTCGATAAGCCTACCTACAGAGAGCAACCCATAATTAAAGATATTGAAAACGATCTTCTAATTTATGAGCAGCAATGTAGATTAGGAATCAATGAAAACGTAATCGAATTTTGGGGTAAGAAGGAAAATTCCCTGACAACGATAGCGTATATTGTGTTGGCAATCCCGTGTACACAAGTAAGCGTGGAGCGATTATTTTCGGCTCTTAAATATATATTATCATATCAGCGGAATAAACTGGCATCGACAAATTTAGAACATATTATGTTAGTAAGGGTTAACGGTGTATTTAATTATGATGATTCAGTGGCGTAGCCAGGATTTGGCGAAGGGGGGATTAAAAAAAATTTGCATCGATAACTTAAAGTTGTGATACACAATGGCTAGAGGCGTCGCACTATAGGCAAAACACGAGTTTTTTTCAAAATCGTAGATCTTCGCTTGGAAAAGAGATAATGCAATGAAAATTTTTTTATCGTGAAGATAAATGATCATATAATATAGGAATACTATAGAGAAGTTACAACAACAATAACTTAACCCTCAAAATACCGTTCAAAATGTCACTTTTTTTAATTTTGGATTTTGGCTCCCATTCCACTAGAAAACACTATGTTTAATACACCATTAGCACTGTTTCTGAAAGATTTATTTTATCTTAAGACTCGATTCTTGGGACATTGGATGCTGTACCCGAGTGGCCAGATTGGAAAAAGAAAAGCTACCTTTAAACTCTAATAACTCGTAAACTATCAGCTTTCACAAAAAAATGTATATAACAAAAATGGTTATACTGGTCGATATCTTTACGAACGTGCAACATTTAACCCCTTAATGCAGAGTCTGTCATATATGAAACGCTTTTTAACCCCTTCAAGGCAGAGGCAAAATGGTTCTCAATATGTTTTCAACGTAATTTTTATTTATATTTATTTTTTATTTATTTTTATTTTTATTTTTAATATTTTTATTTTTTTATTTTATTCTTTTATTATTATTTTACTATGGAAAAATTTTCTACGATTAATATCTACGTCAACATGAGAAAAAGCACGTTCAAAAGCATATTGAGAATCTTTTTCCTCTGCCTTGAAAGGGTTAAAAAGCGTTTCATATATGACAGACTCTGCATTAAAGGGTTAAATGCTGCATTCCATTATCTCTTTTCTAAGCGAAAATCTACGATTTTGAAAAAACTCGTGTTTTGCCTATAGTGCGTCGCCTGTGGGCATTCTTTCATATATGTATGTATGTTCCATTTCTACCGTTATATATTTTTTGTCTACTCGGTTATTCCCTGGGGAATTCATGCTTTATTTAAATTTAAAAAATTAAATTACTGCACCATTTTAATTAATTAGTGTGTAGTCCAGTTTTGTTTTGTAGAAGTTTCGTTAGTATACACTGCAGTTTTTACACATTGAATATATCTGCATATTTATATATTTAAGCGTATCTATTTACATTTATTTATGTACAAGTCTACAAAATCTTATTACTTATAAAGCGATTTTTAATCTTCGTTGCTTAACACACATTTTTTCAATTACTTCTTGTGTTGTAATCGGCACATCATTATGTACCGCTAACATCGTTAAACCATTCAGCCGCTCCTTAATTGTATAACAAGAAGGGACAAATAAGATAGCTTATTCAACAATTGAGTAGTCCACTTGCAAAGTACGCACAGTGGTTCGGATCTAGCTGGACGAAAGTCAAATTTTTTTGTTTTTAAAATACTTAATGGTACTTGGGATACATTCCTGACAATACATTCAAATAGAAATGGCAATTATTAAAGCATTAACATATGAAAACAAACAAAAAAAGGTAAGTCAACGCCACCTATTTGAGAACTCTATTTTAAAAGCTGAAATTTAACTTAAAAGATTGCTATTTGCACTCACAGATAATTGCATAATTGCAAATTGACTTTATAAACAAAAAATTACACTTATTCCGCTATAGATTCAGAGGTCATAACGCAATTTATGTCCACATTGGTATAAGCAAATTCATTCTGAAAAATCGTCGTTTTGATTAATTAAAAAAATAAATTAAAGAGTAGGAAAAGTAAAGGCCGTCGGAGACCGTTATAAAACCACTTGCATATTATTCTTTACACCCTCGCAAATGCAGTGGGTAAGTTCGATAACCAAGTCTAACCAATCGGCTTAGATATTTACATTTTAGTGACGGTATGTCAAATCTCATAATTCAAAAGTAATTATTAACAGGAATGCACTGAATATAAATATAAGATCAGTGGCGGATCCACGGGGGAGAGGGGGGGGAGGAGGCGGTAGGGGTTGTGGGTTAAAACAGAAAAATACTTGGAGTTATAAAAACTTTGGTTATGCAAGAGTTAAAAAAAAATAGTGACTCGCAAATTTTCTGCTTTCTGAAATTAAAAAATTATACAACAGGCATAAAAATCTTTAAGCGCTCTTATAAAATTTTTTCTGAAATTTATTTGTGTTTCTTGCTGTGATCTTAAATTTTAGTCATGGTAAATAAAATCTTAAGAAGTGAGTTGTTTGACATTTGGAGAAGTGTTGCTGAAACTTCTAAGACAACAAGGTGCCCGTGATTATGTGATTAGTAAATTGAAAGAAATATCTGATGAAAATGCTTGTTCCGAAGTAAATAAAGTAAATTAATTAAATGACTTTAGATTCGAAATCAGCAACCCAGAAAACCCCCAGATACCCAGTTACATAGAAATCTAAAGATTTTTTTTTAATTTTCGTCCGCCATATTGGATCCCCCATTTTGAATTTTTGGTAAATGACTTTAGATATGTAATCAGCGACCCAGAAAACCCCCAGATACCCCGAAAATCTACCGATTTTTTTTATTTTCGTCCGCCATATTGGATCCGCCATTTTGAATTTTTGATAAGTGACTTCGGATTCGTAATCAGCGACCCAAAAATCCCCTAGGTAAGAAGTAGTGTAAAGATCCATCAACGAGTATTTGTTTAAATAGTTTCGTCCAGCTAGATTTGCGATCCGAACCACTATGGTGCGCTATGAAAATTTTTTTTAGTTTTTACTTTTTGGTGGGTTTCATGTCCACCAACAGCAGAGTGAAAAATGTTTCTATATTCTCTTACTTGAATATCAACCCATGTTCAGTTCCTCATCACTTAAGAAAGAAGAAACTTAGACCTTTAAAATAGTGTGTGTCTATTTATGTAAGCAAATGGATGTATTGAATTGACAACAACAACCACGCTGCCGAGTTTAAATAGCGGCAAATCAGCTGCACTTGATAGTAGTTGGTTGAATAAGGAAAATGAATTAGCAAAAAGAGTTTACGGGAAGTACATAGCTCAGTGGTTAACGCTTCTGACTTTGAACATCGATTACGCAGGTTCGATATCTGCTGAAGTCTAGAAAAAAGAAGTCTGATGAGGAGAAGTGGTGAACTCAGAAATAGCTGCTATAACTTCTACCGCTTAGACTTTGTTGCTTTTTCAATTTCTCCTAATAAACAATCGTGGTACAAAACTCAATAAAAATATTAAAAATAAAAGGTTAATAACCCACAATAACATTGACAAATACATAGTTTACGAAGAGCCTGCCTGAAACTATACAAAAAAGCAAATGGATTTATAGAATTGATAACAACAACCACGCTGTCGAGTTCAAATAGCGGCAAATCAGCTGCACTTGATAGTAGTTGGTTCAATAAGGATAATGAATTAGCAACAAGAGTTTACGGGATGTACATAAATCAATGGTTAACTCTTCTGACTTTGAACATCTATTACGCAGGTTCGATCCCTTCTGAAGTCTAGAAAAAAAAGTCTGAATCACTTAAGAAAGAAGAAACTTAGACCTTTTAAATAGTGTGTGTCTATACATTTATGTATATCACTTAATTTTTTTTTTACTTTTTTCACAATTTTTCAACTTTGGCGATGTTTTTACGCATTATTTTATAAAGTGACCATACTAATCCTGAATTGATTCAGAAATTACGTTTAATAACGAGCAAAACGAAGGTTTATTAAAAAAAAAGTCGGTTGGAACCTGACTAACTAAGTTCAGCCTTTCTGAAAAGGACTCATAATTAAACGCAACTTTTGAATCAATTCAGGATTAGTATGGTTGCGTCATAAAATCATGCAGAAACAAGTTGAAAAATTGTGAAAGTTGAAAAATTGTGAAAAGAGTTAAAAAAAAAATGTATTTGCTGGGCATATATACGCAGATATTTTAAGGTTCATAAATTTAAATATATGTATGTACATCATTTGAAAGGCTCAAGTTTCTTCTTTCTTAAACGAGTGAGAAACTCGGTTGATAGTCAACAATTACAGGCTTTTGAGTGCGCTAACGTACAAAAACCCGGATTTTTAACCGCAAACCAATGTACTGGGGTGTTTGACAAAGCTCATGTTTCGAATTTGGTTTTACTCGGCAAGACCTACAAAAATAATAACATCACTTCCAAGGCATTTCGGGGTGGCACACAAAGTAATAAAATTGTGTGTTATGGACTAATTAAAAACCAGTATGTATTAAGTAATTTTTATTTTGTGTAATTAATAAGTTATTTTTTTTTGTTTTCATGAATGGTTTTTAATGTTTATTTTCTACTTTGATAATGAAACCTTATTGTAAGAAATCATTAACAACCCTTGTTTATTTTAGAAGGTAATTTAAATTTGATATCCTAATATATAGATAAATCAGAAAAGTCAAGCCCTAATATGAATTTGTAATATATTTCCACAGTATCCACATGGTTTTCTATAGTACATATTACCAATTACTAAGTTTGCAAATACATATATATATGTATGTACATATATGCACATTCATATATAGTACATTTAAATACCTAAATAGGTGGTTTTACCAAATTAACCGGCTTTTCCTTTTCATTATTTGTAAGTGTGATATTGTTTGGGAACCTTTGAGCACTCATTACATCTTAAAAACTGTTTGCAAACCCCTCAGGTCTTGTCATGGATTGAGAACCGCTGAGCTCATTATGTACATACCATTTCAACAGAAGTCCATATAGGCAGAAATGTATATAAGTCTTCAAAGCAGCGATCGTATGATTGTACCGCTAACCATTTGGTTTTACAGTCCACCTATTGTTTTTCTATTTTCCTAACATGTAACTGTGTACTTATTTATAAGTATATTTGGTTATTACTTTCTACATATGCATTGTTCTCTATTTCTTTAAAATGTAAATATGTATGTACTTATGACCTTTTGATATTTCACATAGTCAGACGAATTTTTAGTCTCTGTGTATCATGACGACTATCGCGACATTACCGTCAGCAAATTAATCAAAATAAATTTGTGACATTCAATATAACTCTGAGTCTTTTCATTGTTCGGTACCATAGAAAATTTGGTCCTTACGAACCGGATCAAGCGGGTTCCAGTTCTACAATTCATCTATAAATACAAACCGATTCACGAGGGAATTGGTTAAGCTGAACAATAAAAGCAAAAAGCTTAAAACCTTTTCAAATTTAGAAAAAAAATGAATGTGATAACTCCGAAGCGGGGCTGGGCTAAAGCGTATATATCTCGAGCGTACGATATTTCGCAAAATATTGAGGAGCCAGTCAATGTGGAGCTTTTGTCCAATCGAAAGTTTTAGTGACTTGGCAGAATTGAGTCAACAGTTGTATGAATACGAAGATCAGGACGGGTTTGTAGATCCAGTAGAGGACATCTTGGATTACGAGGAGAAATACTTTACTGCTCACGCATTCTGTCTACCGCACGGAAGGCTAAGGCTCGAAAATTTCCATGTTCACTGAATGAGGACTCGATCAATAAGTTGGCTGGTCAACAAGCTGCATTTCTTGAGCGCCTAAATGAAACCCAAAACATTTCGATCATTCATCTACCTAAAATTCAAGTTCCTACGTTTTCTGGCAGCTACCAGGATTGGCCGTCTTTTAGGGATTTATTTACTGGTGCCATCGACCAAAAGACAAATTTAACATCAACGCAAAAATTCCATTATTTGAAGTCATACCTAGCGGGAGAAGCGTTGAAGTTAGTAAAACATTTGGCTCTGACTGACAGTAATTATTTGGAAGCATGGGATCGGCTGACCCAACGGTATGATCGTAAACCGCTCATCGTACGATCATTTATACAATCTTTTTTGTCCCTTCCTACTTGTCATACGGCAAATGCACAAACCTTACGAAAAATAACAGACGGAGCAGATGAGGTTATGCGGGGACTCAATGCTCTCAATTCTAATCAACGGGATCCATGGTTAATACATATACTTCTTACCAAGGTGGATGATGAAAGTAAGAAAGATTGGGCAGAATCCAGCGATGCAAGTACAGAACGATCATTCGAAGATTTGCTACAGTTTTTAGTTCGCCGGTGCGATTCTCTGGAAACATGCCAATCCAATACACACTCAACAGGTCGACGCTCGGCTGTGGTTCATTTCGCTCATTCTTTAAAAGGGAAACAAAGTAATCAGTGTGCAATGCAATGCACTGATGTACATACGCTTACTCATTGTCCTAAATTTAAAGCACTTGATATGACTGCTATAAGATCGTTTGTGAAATCTAAAAAATTATGCTATAATTGTCTAAGCAGCTCCCATCAGTTTAATAAATGCTCGAGCTCTATGAAATGTCGAGTTTGCTATTCTCCTCATCACACTCTTTTACATTTTGAACCCAACGCCAAGCCGAAAGATGTCGAGAAACAAACTGTAGCGACCGTGGATAATACAATAACTAATCAAAAGGTTGAAAGTCAGCCTATCTTGAGTAATCATTCTATGGAAAAGGTTACTATTCCTTCGCAAATAATTTTACCTACCGTACTTGTTAGGGTTAATGATCAACAGGGCACTGCGGTGAATTGTCGAATGCTGATCGACAGTGGGTCGACAGCCTCATTCGTTACGGAAGCATTGGTGCAATTGATAGGTGCAAAACGTCAACATGCTTGTGTCTCAATCACAGGGCTCTCCTCGCGAAGCGTTGGCATTACGCGCGGCCGTGTGGTTCTTACACTACATTCTGCAAGCAATGAAAACAGTTTTATTGTTGAAGCGCTTATTCTCCAGAAGCTGACTTCGACACTACCATCACATCCAATTAACTTATGCAAACAGACACGTGAACAAATTAAGCAACTATCGTTGGCGGGTCCAACATTCGGGATCCCTGGTCCAGTAGATATGATTATTGGTTCTGATCAACTTTGGAAAATTCTAACAGGCGAAAAGATTCAGTTAATAAATGAAACTCTGAATGCTGTGAATAGCGTCTTCGGTTGGGTAATTACTGGTTCGTGTTTATCTGAGGCCGAATATCCACCACACGTTTCAGTAAGTCATGCATTGCAAGATGTCGATTACCTTGTTCGGTCACTTTTGGAAATGGATAATTTACAATCATCAAAAAGCAAAATAGACGAACACGATCCTGTAGAAAAACATTTTTCTTCAACAGTTCAAAGAGGTGAGGATGGAACCTATGTGGTCAAATATCCATTTAAAGCTGATATGAAGCCCATCGATGACACTCTAACACAAGCTCTTGCGCGCCTTAATAATATGGATGCCAAATTGCAACGCCAGCCTGCTCTTAAACAGCAATATACAGCTTTTTTGGATGAATATCTAGAATTGGGTCACATGGAATTGATTCCAGAGCAGCAGATTAATGTTCACACGTCAAACCGTTTTTACTTAGCACATCATCCAGTTATTAAGATTGACAGCTCTACAACTAAATGCCGGGTGGTTTTTGATGGTTCCCTTAAAGATTCATCTGGATATTCATTAAATGATCGGCTACATATTGGTCCACCAATACAACGCGATTTGTTTGGTGTCTTCTTACGTTTTCGCCATCATCGATATGTATTCTCAACTGACATTGAGAAAATGTTCAGAGGCATAAGATTGCATCCAGAACAAACTGATTACCAACGCATTGTACTGAGGCATGAACGAACATCCAACATTGAGCATTATCGCTTGCTAACAGTTACTTATGGACTTGCGCCGTCTCCTTTTCTTGCTGTGCGTGTTTTGAAACAAATCGCTGAGGACTACAAAGAACAATATCCTAAAGCTTCACGCGTTATTGAAAACGACGCTTACGTTGATGACATACCCACTGGATGTGACACAGTGGAAGAACTTATTGCACTGAAAGACGAACTTATAGAACTTTTGTCAAAAGCTAACTTCAACCTGAGAAAGTGGGGATCCAATTGTTGGCCTCTGCTAGAAACATTACCAAAGGCAGTTTGCGAGTTTAATCCTATATCCATACATTATCAAACGTCTGAAACATCAGTCAAAATACTGGGAGTTCATTGGAATCCATCTAGTGACCAACTTATTTTGAATATTGGTGATCCTGTAGTTGAGCCGAAACCTACGAAACGAATGGTGTTGTCCGAAACCTCGAGGATTTACGATCCATTAGGTATGGTTGCGCCCATTGTAGTTTTATTTAAAGTTTTATTTCAGGAATCCTGGTGTTACGGCCTTGGCTGGGATGACCCACTACCGGAGACCTTATGCAGACATTGATGCAACTACATGGGACAACTGCATCATTTAAAACAACTTAAGATACCACGATACATATCATATCCCTCAAAACCTGTGGAACTTATCGGGTTCTCAGATGCATCAACAGTAGCTTGCGCAGCCGTTGTTTACTGTCGGGTGCCTATTGATAACACCTACGCCATCCGATTAATTGCTTCTAAAATGCGAGTGGCGCCACTTAAACCGATATCAGTTCCGAGGCTTGAACTGAATGCTGCCTTGTTACTAGCGAGACTCATCACTCTCATCAAAGAGTCGCTGACTTTGAAAATTTCAAATATCATTTGTTGGACGGATTCAGAAATAGTTGTTCATTGGCTTTCCGCACCACCTAGAAAATGAGCAACGTTCGTTAGCAACAGAACAGCAGAAATATTAGATATAATTCCTAGAAATCAGTGGAGACATATTCGATCCGAACACAACCCAGCGGATTGTGCTTCTCGTGGCCTTTTACCCTCACATCTAGTTGATCATATACTTTGGTGGTCAGGGCCTAGTTGGTAAGCACACCCTGAACAGTCATGGCCTTCTAATGATAAGTTTCAGACATCTCCACCTGACCATTTAGTACTTGCAGAAGAGAAACGAAAGGGAGTGATCACATTATGTATTAACGAACTTGATGATCCACTGTTGTTGCTATGCGGAAAAATTTCATCTTGGTGGCGCTTGATACGTATAATCTCTTATTGCATTAGATTTCTCAACAAGATACGCCGCCGTCAAGAACCTTGCATTGAGTCATTCCCATCTACAAAGCCAAAAACCAAATAATAAAAAGGGTGCAGCAAAACGCCTTCGCTAAGGATATTAGTCAATTGCAGAATTTACAACAACTTCACTCCAAATCGACGCTTATTCGTTATTCACCATTCATAGATCAGTCAGGCTTACTCCGGGTTGGTGGCCGCATAAAACATGCAAATATAAACTACAATATAAAGTTCCCGATCCTGCTACCCAAAGATGCTAATATTTCGCTACTCATCGTAAGACACAAACACGAAATCAACATGCATTCAGGTGTGGGGGCAACGTTCGCTCTTGTTCGTCAAGAATTCTGGATTTTGGGCTGCAGAAATTTGGTGAGAAAAGTAGTATTTAGTTGCAAAAAATGCTTCGAACAGAGAAGAGCTACCAGTGCTCAACTTATGGGTAATCTGCCGTTAGCAAGAGTTCAGCCCAGTCGTTGTTTTCTACATTGCGGGCTTGATTACGCGGGCCCTGTGCGCATTAAATATTCAAAGACTAGAAACCCAAAAACTGGCAAGGCTTGGTTTGCCATATTTGTCTGCCTCTCGACTAAAGCATTACACATAGAATTGGTGAGTGACTTAACAAGCGATGCCTTTTTAGCTGCTTTCCGTACGTTTATTGCACGCCGAGGAAAACCCAGTGACCTCTATTCAGATAATGGCACCACATTTCATGGGGCAAAGCGAGTCCTAAACGAACTCCAACAGCTGTCAATCTTTAATGAGAGTCGGGAAGAGGTTGCTCAATCATTGGCAAACGAAGGCGTCAAATGGCATTTCATCCCACCCTCAGCACCACACTTTGTAGGGCTTTGGGAGACGGGAGTTCGCTCTATTAAATTACATTTGAGAAAGGTAATTGGAGACAGCCTACTTAGCTTTGAAGAATACAGTACGGTATTATGCCAAGTCGAAGCTATTTTAAATTCACGCCCTCTGTGCAGCATATCTGATACAGATCTCGATCCTCTTACTCCGGCTCATTTTTTGATTGGCGAACCCTATACTTGTATTCCGGAGCCATCTTCGTTAAATAGACTCATTAATCTGAAACAGCATTGGCGTCATCTGCAAGCTATGGTTCAAGGCTTCTGGAAACGCTGGCACACAGAGTACTTAACCTCCTTACAGCAGAGGAGTAAATGGCAACAATCCACGGCTAACATCGAAATTGGAAAACTGGTCGTATTGAAAGAACCTAATCTCCCACCATCGAAATGGATTCTAGGGCGCATCATCAACGTGCACAAAGGAGAAGACAACTTAGTTCGTGTGGTCACGGTCAAGACTAGCAAAGGGGAGTACAAACGTCCAATTACAAAGGTGGCGACATTGCCTTTCTGAACGAGTCGTTCAGGGGGGGCTGTATGTTTGGGAACCTTTGAGCACTCATTACATCTTAAAAACTGTTTGCAAACCCCTCAGGTCTTGTCATGGATTGAGAACCGCGGAGCTCATTATGTACATACCATTTCAACATAAGTACATATAGGCAGAAATGTATATAAGTCTTCAAAGCAGCGATCGTATGA
>NW_023458687.1:84283-87548 GCF_013731165.1 Rhagoletis pomonella
TTACGTTTTGTGGTACCAAACTCCGTACGTTGGAGAATCGTTCACTCGTGTCACGACGACATGGAACACTTTGCTGTATAATAATAATAAAATCACATTTTTGGTTTCCAAAAATTCGCAAGTACGTTAAAGATTATTTAGCAGCATGCCCAAATTGTTGCCATAATAAATCACGCCACGGTTTGTCAGAGAGTATACTACATTATAGCGAACTTATAGCATTTCGAGTTCTTTATATAGATCATCTGGGACCTTTTACAAAAAGCAGCCGAGGTAATTGCTATATTTTATCAATATCCGATGCGTTCTCAAAGTACTTGGTTGTAAAGGCGGTACGAAATACGAAAACTGCTCCAGTAATAAACGCCCTAAACTTGATGACAAGCTATTTTGGGTTGCCTGCCAAAATAATTAGCGACCGAGGTAGCGCTTTTACCTCTAAACAATTTGAACAGTATTGTAACGCAAATTGCTTTCAACACGTTAAAAACGCCGTACGTACGCCGAGAGCCAACGGCCAGGTTGAGCGAGCAAACCAAACAATTTTGACTTATCTTCGAATAACTACCGAGAAACCGAAAGAGTGGGATGGTATACTGCGTAACGTCCAGTGGTCTATCAATTCACAACGCAACGATACATCACGCATGACTCACGTAACTATAAAACGATAGTCGTCCAAACGATACTGACAAAACGACCTCGTAAAAACACTGATTTATGCATTTGTGTCGCTGTTACGTGTTACTGTTACTGTTACGCGAAGCAAAACTAGAATCGAGTTGACAATATCGCACAAACGATCAAACAATTTTTGGTTTTCATTAAGCAACACAATCTCGACACGATATCGTTCAGACGATTGTCGTCATACGTGATTCATGCCCTGGTTACTCGCCAAATGAATTGATCTTCGAATTCCGTCTTCGCGATATTGTACAAAATCGACTCATTGCCGCTGTTCACGAATCAACCGATGATTCACTTAATCCGCAACCAATCCACGAAAGATGACAACCTAAGTTTCGTGGTCCATACGTCATCACCCGAAATTTGGGAAAGGACCGATATCTGGTAGAAGATATACCAGGTATCAAGATTACGAATCGAGAGTTTTGTTCTGTATTCAGCACCGACAAGATTAAGCCCTGGTGTCGTAATGCGCTCGAGCTAGACGACTTAAATGAGTCAGACGACGATGACCCGAATCAAATCGCGGACGATTTGGTGTCAGAAAAGGCCGAATTGTCAGCAGACATGGTAGCCCTGCCTAAAATATGCAACCCTGAGCATGAGGCAACGCAAGATACGAGCGAGAAAATAGGGTCGTCGTTCGTGTGATCCCGTCGAGTCAACATCTTGTGCGAGTCGTGATAATCAATAAATATATTCCGTTTATTTATAAAGTTCTCTTAATAAATACTTTTATACATTTTAACTATTTCAGTAAAGAGACAAGTCGTATTTTATTTATATAGTGACAGATATTAATATTTTGAAATAGGTAAATCGACAAGCAACAACATTACAATTTAATTACCTCGAGAAAATGCCTATGCAGGTTTTTCGTTATTGATAACTTTTGCAGTTTTATCTCCGTAGTTAATATAATTATTTTGTTATTTTCCAGATACTCCATTTCTTAACCGAAGCAGCCTCCCACCCAGTTCTTTGGAGAAACAAGGTGCTCAATTGCGAAACGTAGTGCATTCCAACCACAAAATGTTTAATGAAGAATGGTTATGGAAAAGGTCGCTACATACAGCTAATCAAAACCCTTTCGTGGCTACGCATATTTCTGCAAGTATCGACTCGCCACTTATTTCTACAAATTTTCAACAGGTATTAAATAAAGTTAAATTACAAAACAAAACTTAAGTTGAAATTCCCTTTTCTATATGTATGATGTTTTTAAATAAAACTGCATGGTGAAATCTACCCTGCAGGAACGAATCTAACTTATAAGTAGCTTTAAACTGCTTTCAAAGCAATTGGTATTGACGATTTACTGTAAATTTTCATATAAGCGGACTAGTTATGTTTGTTCGGTGATGGCCACATTTCGGACAACTATGGTACCTTTGCATGAGAGCTCCAGCACAAATTATCCAACTTCTTTTCAACCATAAAATAGTCAATGGCTATTTTTGACTCCAGCTAAACCAGCCTGTAATTAGTTTGTTTTACATAAATTAGTAACTATTCAATAGAAGGTGGTTTACTACCAGCTACTAAATAATTAGATTCCAACCCATTTAAAAAAAGTCATTTTGTATAATGAAATTTATACTTATTTTATTTATAAAAAATTGACTTTAATATTTTAATATTTTCCTATTAAAGAAACAAGTGTATAAGTTCTTTGCCCTGCGTTACCAAATCGATAAAAAAAACCTTGATGGCTTCATTACAAAGTACGAGCCCATGGTGGAATAATAACAAGGTGTTGTCAGTAGCGACGTGTTTGTTGTAATTTTGATAAGACCGGCATGTTTATTTTCAGTGCTGCTGATCTTAATTTTTATACTACTACTAGCAGACCCGGCGAACTTGGTCCCGCCCAAAATAAATTTTTTGTACACAGTCAAAAATTTGGGTTTAATTTTTAAACCGCGCTGGGACTACTGCCTGTTTTAATCTTTTATAGTCTACTTTTAAAACCAGTCAATAGTTTTAAGCAATTTTTAATATATTGTGGTTTAAATTTTAGTCCAAAAAGTTCGTGGTTTAAAAATCAAACCAAAATATTTTAATTCTAGTTTCTAGATTTCATATATAGAAAATTTGGTTTAAAATCTAAACCGAAATAGAAAATATTTTTATTGAGCTTTGTACCACGATTGTTTATTAGGAAAAATTGAAAAAGCAACAAAGTCTAAGCCGTAGAAATTATAGCACTATTTCGGAGATCACCACATCTCCTCATCAGACTTCTTTTTCTAGACTTCAGAAGGGATCGAACCTGCGAATTCGATATTCAAAGTCAGAAGGGTTAACCACTGAGCTATGTACATCCCGTAAACTCTTGTTGCTAATTCATTTTCCTTATTCAACCAACTACTATCAAGTGCAGCTGATTTGCCGCTATTTAAACTCGACAGCGTGGTTGTTGTTGTTAATTCTATACATCCATTTGCTTATTTGCTTTTTTGTATAGTTTCAGGCAGGCTCTTCCTAAACTATGTAGTTGTCAATGTTATTGTGGCTTGTTAACATTTTATTTTTAATATTTTTATTGAGCTTTGTACCACAATTGTTTATTAGG
>NW_023458687.1:87648-88852 GCF_013731165.1 Rhagoletis pomonella
ACACACAACATTGAAAGTTTCTGGAACACAACATTGAAAGTTTCTGGAACACAACATTGCAAGTTGATAAAAGCGTTGTAAAATCGAACTCTTCCTATACGGCTGGACCGATCTTTATGAAATTTGTTGTGTTATATAAGGTAGGTATGAGAATTGGATGTAAGGTATATTTCATACCGCTAGGGCCAGGGGGCGTGGCACCTCCCATACAAACCGAATTTTTCATATTGCACATCTCTGGAAGTGTTCATTAGAGTGGTCCAAAAAATAAAGTCGGAGTTTTAATGCCGGCACACCCTAGGATTGATCTATATCGAAAAAAATATACCCCTACTTTTTATTTTGAAATCAAAAAATATTTAGGGAGTGCTCAAAGCGCTCAAAGTTTTCCATGTATTTTATATGGAGAAAAAACAATTATTCGTAGAAATGGTATACAACTCTTGAAAATCAATATTTTTCGGCATTTATGGGTATATTTTTTTCGGTATATAACAATCCTAGAAGGTGGCGGCATTAAAAATCCGGCCTTATTTTTTTTACATACATTTTTGGACCACTTTAGTGCTTATGGTAGACTACTCGAATATGGTATGGAGATATATGAAAACATTTGCATATTCATGGACAAAAATTGCGGTTATTGGAAAAAGTTACGTGGCACCTCCCATACAAACCGAATTTTTCATACTGCATATCCCGGAAAATGTTCATGGAAGAGGTCTCGAACTTGGTATGGAGATATATGAAAGCAATCGCATAATCGCATACTCATTGGGATAAATTGTGGTTATCGGAAAAGGGACGTGGAACGTCCCATGTAAATTACTCGAAAATGGTATAGTTAGAGATATATGAAATCAATCCCATGTTTTTAGAGAAATTTGGGGTTATTTGAAAAGGGGACGTGGCGCCTTTCAATCTCACTGAAACTATTACGTATATTTGTATGCATGTACAGTTTTGCTAAGTTATTTAAGACGGCAAATATGCCTTCTGACAACCACCAAACCGTAACATTAGAAGACAAATGCGTCACTAAAAATCATGAACGTGAACTCTTGGTGAAAATGTTGGACCAAAATGTTTCAATACACGGTTAAAAATTTCGGTATTAATTTTAAACTTTTTGGACTACATATATGACCAAACTACATAAATTCAGTTTCAAATACAAACCTTCTAAATTAAAAAAAAAGAGGGC
>NW_023458687.1:88952-91689 GCF_013731165.1 Rhagoletis pomonella
GTGTTTGGTTTCAAACTCGGACAAACTAGACAAATTAATCAGATTTTTTTTTAATTGGATTAACGATTAATGTTTTAAATTAATTAAACGTAATCGCAGCCAGCGATTAACGATTAAAAAAATGTTATCATTAATCGTACAGTTGATTACGACTCATTAATTTTAATCTTCAAACGCGATTAACATTTTAATCGTTAATTTTTAATCGTTAATCAGATTAACAGTTTGCCAACACTGTGTGAAATCATGTTCATATTGACGGAGAAAAATGAACGTTTTTGGAAAAGAGGCGTAGCACCTCACATACTGACTGAAAGTTTCATATTGCATATCTCTTCAAATGTTTGGGGTAAAGCACTCTGGAAATACATATGTATGTATGTATGTGAAACTAATACCATACTCATGGAGAAAAATGAGAGTTACACTGTGGAACAAATTCAAGAATGATAGAATACAAGATTGCGCCAATGAGAGAGGATTTTTGAGCGTAATTTTTGCGTGACGTCATCTTGGTGCAATTGCGAGAGAGAAATGCCAAAACGCATATAAAAATTTGTAAACAATGCAGAAAAATGTGTTAATTTTAATATTACATGGCCCAATTTCGCAGGAATCAATAAATATACAAAGACTGATTAATTAGGAACACGTAGCAATAATTTTGGACATGTAGCCCTTTAGATAAGTACGATTTTTGGCACAAGAAAAAATGGATGTATTAACAGTGTTTGCAATTTCATGTAGACCAAAAGGAAGGTGTGCAGCAAAGTGAAGTTTTGGACTTGTCATTTTAAAAAGCCATGTCGAGTGCATATTTATATTTGTGGACGGTAGCCAACCACCATAAACTCCACTGCTGTTGACTGCACAGCTTTTATTTGATGACTTTTGTACCATTTCCGAAAGGATGCATGAGTGTGGCTTTTTTGGAAGCAAATATTCTATATCAGTAAAACATAATTTAAGCTGAACTTTTAAATGTATAATAATTTGGTCACTGTATTGTATTAGGTACGTAACAGCGCGGTAAGATGCCGCTTGAATTAGCGCCTGGCGACCTTATCCACTGGTGCATTACCTCATACCAGCACTAAAAGAATCAGGTACTAACAAAAATAAGTAGGTACTGAAGTTCATGTATCTATTTACTGCTTTTGTATGTATGTCATTGCCAGCAAACTAAACCAGCAACTGTCTACATTCACCATGGAAATACATATACCTAATACAATTCACCAAGGAAAGGCCAACATAGTTCCATGTATAGCTCACACACATAGCACAAAGCTCGATTTGGTGTTTAATGCATGTCCTCGCCGGCAGAACTGCTTCCACTTTTTCGCCAGGTTTGCGTCCGTAGGAAACGGAAAAAAATCTTATATAGCACGCTTTCCTTTTGTTTTCACTATAACACTTTGCCACGGCACACTTCATTTTGCTTTTTAATGTCTCAATAATTGTTTAAAACCACGCAGAAATATTAACGCACAAATATTAAAATTGTTAAATATTTGGTTTTTTTCGTATGCTCACATTCAACAATTGCACCAAGATGACGTCACGCAAACACACTCATTCTGCCAAAATCACAAAGAGCAGACTAGCGGTACCGCGATTGGCGCAATCTCTATTTCACTCAATCGTGGAACAAATTCAGGTTAGCAAAAGTTAGGTCGCTTCTGAGAGTGAGGGGTGAAAACAGAGGCTAAATTAGAAGACCCATATCGCGGCGTTTGTTTATGTTAGTTCGAATTTTTTTTAATCGACCTTCGAACTTTGCAGCCAAATGCCGGTTTTCAGCATATTGTTTATATGGTTTTTTGGCTATAACTCGTCGACTAATTGATATTTTCTCAATCTGTTAAAGCCAAATTATTCCTAGAGACCTGTGCAACAATTAAAATTAAAAAAAAAATTGATTTAGAAAATTTTTGTAGTGCTTATGAAGCAAAATGTTGGAAATTTTTATTTTTTCATGCTTTTTGAACAGTTTTTGCACAAAACTAAGTCTTTTTTGCTTTCTGTTTGATCTATAATATGCTTCTCAGTTTCTTCAATAAATTTCATTCGAAAAGAAAATAATCATAATACAAAACTTGCGTTTTCCAGCTTAATATTAATTTACTTCTCATTTCTTATGTACCAATTTTTTCAGTGTTGGTTTTGAAGAAACATTGAAAAAGAAATTATAAAAATATGGAAAAAAATATAATTTTGAAATGTTAGTTATGAAAAGTTTTAAGTAAAAAAATTATATCAATTAAATTAATGATTTGGCCAGTTGCCGTTTAGCAGGCGGCTGTGGATCAACATAACTGCTCTCTTTAATATCTTGGTCATCGTCATCATCATCAGAAAGGTCGATAATTTCGTCCAACAGATATTATGGAATTTCATCTATGCAGTAGGCTATTTATAAGTGAGTTTGTAAAAGGGGGAGCGGAACGTCCCATGGACCTGAAATGTTTTATCAGCTAAAACTCCGGAGCTATAAGTCGCTTGAACTTGGAATTTCATACGCAGCCATTTCAATGGTAGGTACTTATATTAGGGTATATATAAATGAGTTTGGAAAAGAATGCATGGAACATCTAATAGGCATGGAATTTTTTATCAGCAATAATTTCGGAACTATAGGTCCCACGAACTTGAAATGTAGTATGCAGATATATCAATGGTAGGTGCTTATATATAAATGGGTTTGTAAAAGGGGGAGAAAAAATATTTTTTTTTT
>NW_023458687.1:91789-106480 GCF_013731165.1 Rhagoletis pomonella
GCCTATTTTCCAGTCTAGGTCATAAGCTATCTGTGTGCAAACTTTCAGGCAAATCAGTTCAGTCATTTACGCATATTAATTTAATTAAATTTTCCTAATACGTGATAACTCTTAAAATAGTAGCCTATTTTCCAACATAGGTCATAAGCTATCTCTGTGCGAAATGTCATGCAAATCTGTTCAGTCGTTTCCGCGTATTAATTTAATTAAAACTTTTTTAACAGGAGGCAACTCTTCCAATAGATTGGCCTATTTTCTACTGTAGGTCATAAGCTATCTGCTTACAAAATTTCATGCAAATCCGTTCAGACTTTTCCGCGTATTAATTTAATTAAACGGGAGGAGCTAGAAGCGATGGACATCACCGACTCTGAGGATGGTGCAGATCCTACAAATTAATCTGCACCATTCCAAGGCAGCTTCGGCTGCCCTTCTTCTTCGCCTCAGCAATAAAGCGGAGGACTTGATTCTAGTCCAAGAGCCTTGGATCGTTAAAAACAAGGTTTGCGGACTGAACTCTGATGCCTACCAGGTTGTAACAGCTCCAGTAGCAGGTAGGATCAGAGCTTGTATTCTGATTAAAAAGTATATTCTTATTTTTTACTCTCCCAATACAGCGACGAGGACACTGTCTGCATCAGCGTCCAGCTGAAGGAGAGCGTGATCTGTCTGGCAACATCCTACATGGCCCACGACAGCCATGTTTTTCCACCCTACAGACTGGAAGAAGCTGTGAAGGAAGCAAATCCCAGGAAACTCCCGGTCATAATAGGGGCAGACTCTAACTCGCATAACACGATCTGGGGCTCAAGCGACACCAACTCTCGAGGTGAGTGTTTACTTGACTTTGTTCTTTTATATAATCTTACTGTATGTAACCGCGGGCGCGACCCCACTTTTGTGACCTCTGTTAGAAGCGAAGTGCTGGACATCACCCTTGTTTCGAGAGGTTTATCTGATCAGATAAGGGACTGGCAGGTGTCCAAAGAACACTCTTTCTCTGACCATCTCTACATTAGCTTTAAGCTCAATTTTGATCCTGCTCCTTTAACAGCATACAGGAACAAGAAGCGAACCGACTGGGCAAAGTATAAAAATACGCTGTCGGTCTCTCTACACAGATACGCTTCTCACGATAAGTCCTGCTTATCGTTAAGATCTGATGAAGCGAGTCTTTCGAATACGAAGGTTGTTTCTCTCGGTGAGCTGGACTCATCGTCAAAAATTGATGAAGCAGTGAACTTTGTGACAAATACCTGTAATGCTGCTTTCAAAGCCTCCTGCCCAAGCACCCTCTCGAAGGGCAAAAAGAAACCCCAGTGGTGGAATCCTGAGATTTCAGCACTGAGGAAGAACAGCAGGAGGCTTTTCAATCAAGCTAAACGAACAGGTCTTTGGCAACCATACAAAGACGCACTCAAAGTTTTCAAGAAGGCCATAAAGAGGGCGAAACGCGAATCTTGGCAAAACTTCTGCGACAACATAGAAGAGAACTCTGGAGCCAACAGGCTGAGGAAAGTTCTCTCAAAATCTTCTTCAAGTATGAACTCTATCCACAAGCCTAACGGTGACTGGACGACATCATGTAGCGAAATGCTGGAGGTCCTTATGAGCACTCACTTCCCGGGCTGCTCAGATGACACCACCGATTTTTCGCCCGGTCTTAGGACCTACTTGTCTCTGGGTGATACCGTTGGGGACATCGTAAGTGAGGAGAGGGTGGAATGGGCTTTAATGTCCTTTCAGCCCTACAAATCTCCTGGCCTTGACGGAATCTTTCCCGCTCAACTACAGGAAGCTAAAGACATACTGTGTCCCATGCTTTCTCAGATTTTTACAGCCTGCCTAACTCTGACTCACATACCACACGAGTGGACAAAGGCAAAGGTTGTATTCATACCAAAAGGAGGCAAGGCCGCTCATGTGAAACCGAAGGATTTCAGGCCTATAAGCCTCACCTCGTTCTTCCTCAAAACTCTAGAGAGGCTCATCGACGAATATATTCGACGGAATATTAAAGCTGACAACCTCTCCTCGAATCAGCATGCATATTCCAAGGGGAAATCCATGGAGACCGCACTCCATGAAATCGTAGCGACGATTGAAAAAGGATTGGCCTTAAAGGAATACACGCTCGGAGTTTTTCTCGATATCGAGGGTGCTTTCAACAACGTCTACCCGAAGTCTGTTGTTAACTCCCTTCTTAGGGCGGGGGTGCAGCGAGGTCTGGTGGATTTTGTTGAGCTCCTTCTCAGAAAGAGAACTATTCTATCAGAACTAGGAGATGGTTCCATTACAAAGTATGTGACCAGGGGCACCCCCCAAGGGGGCATTCTCTCCCCTCTACTCTGGAATCTAACAGTGAACACCATACTTCTAAGCCTAAAGAGCACCGGTTGTCAAGTCATAGCGTACGCCGATGACATAGCAATCGTTGCAACGGACAAACATCTTCAGGTCCTGAGTGAGTTGCTGCAAAACGCACTCGGTCTGGTAAACATCTGGTCCAAGGAATGTGGACTTAGTGTCAATCCTGCCAAGACAGAAATTGTACTTTTCACAAGGAAGTATAAAACTACCTTATTCAAACCTCCCGCCCTAAACGGGGTGGCACTCACTCTCTCAACCGAGGTGAAATACCTTGGTGTTATTCTGGACAGGAAGCTGAACTGGAAGCGAAACACTGAAGACCGCTCCAGGAAGGCCAATACTGCCCTGTATGCCTGCAAAACGGCTATAGGCAAAAAATGGGGAATAAAACCACATATAGTACACTGGATGTACACAGCTGTGATAAGACCCATCCTTTTCTACGGGGTCACCGTATGGTGGCCTGCTCTAAACAACACCGTATCCAGAGCCAAGGTGGAACGTGTGCAGAGGACGGCTGCCATGCTCGTCACGGGAGCCCTGCCCACTACACCCACCAAATCCCTGGAAATAATCTTAAATCTTCCACCTGTGGATCTCTACGGCAAATTTCACGCCGGCTGTAGTGCGGCTAGGCTAAATACAATCCAGCCGTGGGGGGACCTCAGATTCGGGCACGCAAAAGTACTTGAAACTCTACCGGATAATCTACGACAGATAGATTATACCACTCCTCTACTCTGTTTAGATAACAAATTCTCCACAAGAATCCCAGAGAGGAATGAGTGGGAAAGGGCCACAGACCTGAACCCAGGGTCTACGGCCATATATACAGATGGTTCCAAGCTAAACAAAAGAGTGGGTAGCGGGATCTACTCTGACGAACTCGCGCTAAATCTCAGTTTTCGCTTACCGGACCATTGCAGCGTTTTTCAAGCGGAATTAAACGCCATAATGGAGGCGGCTCGGTGGCTTATAACCTCCGCCCCTCCAGGACGGCCTATCTCTATCTATTCTGACAGCCAGGCTGCTATCAAATCTCTCAATTCTAACGAAGCAACGTCCAAAGTAGCCATCGAATGCAGAAATACTCTCAACCTGCTGGCATCAAAATGCTCCTTGACTGTTGTATGGGTCCCTGGACACAGGGACATCCCTGGCAACTGCCTAGCCGACGAGCTGGCAAGGAGGGGGACGCAACTTTCTGTAGTCAATTCTGCTCCGAATGCGGGCATACCTCTAACCTCCTGCAAACACAGACTAAAGGCGAAACTCGTTGAGGAGGTAAATATAAGATGGGCTGTGGAAACCACCTGCCATATTACCAGGCAAATATGGCCAAAGATTGATGTAAAGCGATCCATAGCTCTCACCCGGCTGGACCGCTCCTCTCTCAGATTAGTAGTCGGGGTAATCACCGGACACTGCCTGATGGGCACACACGGAAAAAGGTTAGGATACCTCACCAACGATTTCTGTCGCAGTTGCAGAGACGAGGAGGAGGTGGAGACCATCGAACACTATCTCTGCCACTGTCCCGCCCTGTCCAATATGCGCAACCAATTCTTCAACAAGTACTTTGTAGATTGTTTAGCCGATTTGAACTCGGCGAACGTTCTCGACTTTTTGTGCTATATAAAACGCACTCGGTGGTTCAATTACTAAGGGAGGGAAAGAAACAAATGGCTTCGGCCAGTGGTATCACAACGGGCTTTTCCAGCCCACGTGTGCTCCGCGTTCTGCGCGGGGCAGCCACTCTAAGCTAACCTAACCTAACCTAACTCTTAAAAAAAGTAGCCTATTTTTCAACCTAGCTCATAAGCTATCTGTGTGAAAACTTCCATGCAAATCAGTTCACTCACTTCCGCGTATTAATTAAATTAAACATTTCTAACAGGTGGCAACTCTTAACTTTCTACAACTTTTTTAAACGTGGGGAAACTCTTCCAAAAATTCGCCTATTTTCCACTGTAGGTCATATGCTCTCTGCTTGCAAAATTTCATGCAAATCCATTCAGTCGTTCCCGCATATTAAATAAATTAAACTTTTTTAACAGGTGGCAACTCTTAACCAATCTGGCCCATAAGCTATCTGCGTACCAAATTTCATGCAAATCCGTTCAGTCGTTTCCGCGTGTTGATTTCCCAAACATCCAAACATACAAACTTTCACATTTATAATATTAGTAAGATAAAATATTCCACGCCCATTGAATGTGCCACGCCCACTTCTACAAACTCATTTATTTATACCATACTATAAGCACCTACCATATATAAGACCGTATACCAAATTTCAAGTTCATGTGACTTATGGTTCCGAAGTTATGATTGATAACAAATTTCACGCCTATGGGATGTGCCACGCCCACTTTTACAAAGTCATTTATATATACTCTACTGTAAGCACCTACGATATATATGACTGCATACCAAATTTCAAGTTCATGTGACTTATAGTTTCGAAGTTATGGCTGATTAAAAATTTCACGCCTATGGGAGGTGCCACGCCCCCTTGTCGAATCCCAATTTTTTCCTCTTTTATAGGCCCAGGTGTCATGGCAATACTCTGTCAAAATTTTGTTCGATTCTGTCCGTCCGTTTAGGCTGCAACCTGGCACATACATACATACTTCAGCAAATATATAGTAGATATATACTTCTCTTAGCGTAAAATAATTTTTGGGGATGTCTCGGCCACAGGGCCACCTATCGTGTAAGTTTCAAGTCCAAATATTTCTTTTAAATTGGCTAAATTGTTTTCTAGATATGAGCAAAATCAGCAAGTAAATGCAATTTTTATGAATATCCCGACCCCAGCGCTACCTAGCGATTAAATTTTTAGTCGAAATATTACCCTTCAAGGTGCTGAAATATGTTCCAAATATGAACGAAATCGGTCCAGCCGTTTAGTAGTTTAGTGACATTCAATATACGGAAAACTCTATGAAATTGTGAAATCGTGACGTCTCAGCTTTCTTCATTTTTCGGCAACAACAACAAAAAATTTCAAATTTTTTTAAATCAAAGAACCTTCCACACAGAAGGCTCAAAAATGTGCTTTTTACAGAATTGAAATCGGTTCAACCGTTTGGTCAGGCATCGCCGTCATACGAAAGACATTTCATTTTTATATATATAAATTCGTTGGGAAATAGTATCTAAAATACTTCAATAATCGCGATAAAACGAAATACTAAGTTTTATCGCGATTTTTAAAGAACTTGGGGTTTTCAGAACGCTATTAATATTTAAAATTGCTGGATTTGTATAATTTGTGTCCTCAAAATATAATATATAAAAGTATATAAAAGATATCGTGGTAATCAATGGAAAAAGACGTACACAAAAATTGTATGGAAAGGCGATTTTTTTTATATTAAATATCTTTTGCTGCATTGTCATAATATCGAGCCAAATGAACTGCTGATACATTAGAATAGAGCGGCAGTATGGTTAAATTGCGATTTCGCTAATATTATCGATATTTATGTATTTTAATCTATGTAAAAAATCATTTACAGTCTTATAGGAAATTGCTCTATTTTACGGCCTTTACTTTTTTTAAATTACAATATATGTCAGGCTTATAAGCCTGTAATTTTACATTTTTCTAAATTTAATTTGAAATAGTATGCACAAACGAATTCAAAGTAGTAAATAATTATTACCTTTTCTAATACTTTAAAATGCGTGACCGGAATAGACCTGCCGAAAAAGTGAGGTTAAGTTACTGACAGCACCTTGTGATTATTATAATATGGTACGAGCAAAAGGCACGCGTTCCATTGATGGCACGCAACCAAATAATTTGCGCACGGTATTAATTTAGGACCCAATTCCTCAATTCCTGGTAACAGGTTCGAACGCAGACTTTCTTTGGGCGGGGTTTTAAATTTTTTTGTTGTATAACACTATGCGACAGTCAAAATCGGGATGGGATGAAACCAACGGGAAATGTTATATCGGTCAAAAACAAGTTATAAGTGGCCCGGCGTTTCGCTATGTCACGTCTAGGAATCGAGATATATCGATTTGAAGTTAGTAACCTTTGGTGACAATTTCCCCTATATGATAGTTACTAACTTCAAATCGATATATCTCGATTCCTAGACGTGACCCAGCGAAACGCCGGGACACGTATAACTTCTTTTTTACCGATATAACTTTCCCCGGTAGTTTGAACCCTTCCCGATCACTGACCCCTAGCATTTGTCTCACAGTGTAATTAGTTCCACCAATTGTTCCTATATTTTTTTTTTATAAATTCGAGTGATTACATATGTATACATGTCAAAATTAGAAATAACATTTCTCTACTGCTTTGTCTTTAAAATAAAATATTGTATTCCTTGTTTGTAACTTCTATATCTCTGCGGATGTTAAGTAAAGCTAAACCATTTAATCTTTGTTCGTTTTACTTCGTAATTTTAATTTATGCTTAAGAAGGACCGTTCACTGCAAACAAGTGTCACAGGAAGTATGCGCCTATCTGCACGAATCGGTCTAGAAATATTGTTGGACTATGCTCCGTACGTATATTGAAAAAATGCCTGTAAAGAAACATTATAAACCGTATAAACTTATAATTGTGTAAACGTAAATCAACTGTAAAATTTTTTATGGAAACTCGTTTACACATTTACGATAAATGATTTCACTGAATAATCTTGATAAACTGAAGCCAAGCAAGTCTGTCGCAAGTGTAAACGAAATGTGAGTATGGAGCGTTCACGTAACAGAGCTCTTAAAGTTATAAGAATATCTGCTTGATAAAGTAATCTTTTTAGATGAATACGCCTAATATTATTTTAAAAATTCGCATGGCCTTTAAATTTGGAATGTAGAAAATTATCTCTGACACATTAGTAGTATGGATATGGGCGTTCTAGACCAATATGCAATGTGCATGCATGAAAAAACTTTAAAAATTTTAAAACTTTAAAAATTCTACTTTGCGGTATTTATGAGTGGCTTGGCAGTCGTCATGGCATTGCGCACCGCCCGGCTCGGCTCTTTTTATAAAGCGATGAATCAGCTAGTGGGTCGCACAGTGGGCTGAAATCGGCAGGCAGGGGCTTAGGCCTTTAAATGCGTATTTTCGAACTCTTTGATGCACTGTTTTAATTCTGTGCTATATAACTTTTTTTCTTAAAACCTAAATACAAAAAGTTATTTGACTTTATATACTTTTGTATGGGTAAATAAAAATTGATAGAATTGCCCAGTAGCGAAAATGGTCACCGGTGACATCGTCACTACTGAGGATTTAGTGACATCGTCGCACTTGCTATGAATCCTAAACGACAAATAACTGACAATGGCACTGGTGACAATGTCATGCAGGTGTACTCCTATCAAAGACTTATAACAGACAATGTCTTGCAGCGGTAACTTATAAATGTCCATTGCAAGACACTGTCGCTTGAATGTCATTAAAGATCACTGCATGACCAAGTCATGCAGAGGACATCAACGACGAAATTACCATTTATATGGAAAAGTCATGAACGACTTCCATACAAACGGAGCCCAAAGCCGTTTAAGACGTAACTTTTCCCTACAAGACTCTTGACTAATGCATGACATTCGCTACGCGGTATGTTAGAATGGATTTCACGTTTTTTCAAATTCTACCGGTTAAGTTTAACTATTTAATAAAGTTCATTATCTACGTAATTCAAAAAAATTTATTTAAATTAATAATAATTGCAAACAGCGTTATGTGAGTTTATAAAAGTAAGCCATAAATTTAACTGTATCTTTTTTTTATTACCTGAAAATTGCATAGATAAGAGCCTAATAACATTAAAAAAAATTGCAGTATAGTAGTTTTTGCAAATTTTATATTAAAAAATCTAATACAGCATGTTTTGAAAGAGTAACTTTTACATGGCTAACTTTTTTAGCATTTCGCGTTCCCTCCTCCATGAAGCTTGGTCTGCTTCTTTTTTACTACCTCTTCCTCTAGGCACCGAAACTACCACGTTTTCTTGCAGTTTTCTAAGTTCATACGAAGATGGAGAACGTTAAAAGTGTATAAATAAGTATTATAGCGACTTTTGCAAGAGTAGTTAACATTTGGTGCTACTTTTTTCAGAACATAGAAAGATTTTGCACTGTGTTGTTAGTGGACATGAAACAACTTTAAATACTATACGTACGTTACCCACCAAAAACTAGAAATCGAAAAAAAAATTACATAGCGCACTTTGCATGTGGACTACTCAATTACAACATCACAGATAAATTAATCATCCACATGTATATAGATCGTTAAGTCAATTCAAATCATCAAAAAAATCAGTACGTAACGAGTCTTCGCCATTAGCGCAAGATTACCCCATTATTATTAAATACGAGTGATTCTTTATTCCCGAAATATCTGATGATTTAGTGACAAATTATGATATATTTGGAAAACTAAAAGAATGCGGCAATATTAAAGATTCAGTTTTTGATATCTATACATAGTATAAAGGAAAGTCGACATTCTTTGTACGCGGTAATCTCGAAAACTACTGAACGTATTTTGACGAGATTTCCTCTAATATAGTCTGTATCGATAGGAGAGTGCCCTTTTTTATTTAGAATTTGAATAGGGTTGCTGAATAAAAAACTATTTATAAGAGCCCCAACGTTCGTTGGATTACGAAAGATGAGGTGTCAAATGAAAGGGATCGGCCTTTAGAAAAGTACGAATGTCTTATTTTTTGAATAGGGTTGCCACCTGTTAATAAAACTACTATATTCAATCATAATAAGCGTAGGCATCAGTTCTACATCACCACTGTCAAACGTAAAGTCTTAGCCTCTACATGTGCAATAATATATTATTTTTCTGAGTAGGGTTGCCACGTATTAAAAAGTTAAAAGATTTTCGCCGTTCGTTGAACTACAAAATGAGATACCAAATTAAAGGGCTTTCGCATGTACAGAAGCTTTTTCTTTTTGAATGGGGTTTCCACCTATTTCAAAATTACTATCTTCTACACATAGTATAAAGGAAAGCCGAGACTTTTTGGCCACGCTAATCTCAAGCACTACTGAATTATGAAGAAATTTTTTAAGTATAATCTGTATCGATAGGAATCTTATCTTTAGTACTTTAAATTCCTATAGGGTTGCCACCTGTCTCAAAAATTATAAGATCCACATTGTTCTTTGGATTAAAAGAATTGAGGTCAAATAAAAGTGGTCGGCTTTTAGGTATTTAATAATGTATTACTTTTTGAGTAGGGTTGCCACTTTAAAAATTATAGGATCTTTACCGTTTATTTGACAAAAAACTGAGGCATTAAGTGAAGGATATATGCCCAGGTCTATGCAGGTGCAATAAGTTTTCATTTTTTGTTTGAGTGGGGTTGCCACCTATTTAAAAATTATGTGTGTATAATACGCGAAGGCATCTTTTGTTAATGTTATTAGATTTCCACAGTTCATTCAATTTAAAGAAATGAGGCGTCAAATGAAAAGGCTTGGCCTTCAGATTTGCAGTAAGATTTTGTTTTTCGAAGAGAGTTGCAACCTGTGCGAAAAATTAAATAATGTGGGCTGTTCGTTAGATTACAAGAAATGAGGTGTCAAATGAAAGGGCCTGCAGATGCGTAATTATAAATAACTAGCCGGCCTCGCGCATAGGCTTCGCCACGAACTAAATATGTACATAAGTAAGTATATATACGCAGCAGGTGGCAACCCTATTAAAAAATAAAGCCTTATTGTACACCTAATGGACAAACCCTTTCATTCTACATCTTACGGTTTAGATCTTATAATTTTTTAGACAGCCGGCAACTCTATTCAAAAAAATAAAACCTTATTGCACATGTGGTGGCCAAGTCCTCTCATTTAACGACTCACTATTTAGTCCAACGAACAACCTACATCTTATAATTTTCGTAAGGTGGCAACCCTATTCGAGAATATAAAACCTTATATCTGCATATCGTCACTAGACACGAATAAAGGCGCAAGCTCAAAAGTTGACCGCGAAAAAGGCGCTTAAAAAAACTTCAGCGAAGAAAGTAACTTAACATATTTGACGGCGAAGAAAGACGCGTTAAAATATTTCACGGCGAAGAAGGACGCGTAAACTTATTTTTGCGGTAAACTATGTTTGCGGGTGTAAGAGTATGTATATTCCGTTAATAGTTTTTGAGGAATAGTGCTAAAGTGGCAGTCCTTCGCCAAGTATAAATCTATGATTACGCGTCTTTCTTCGCCGTCAACTAGGTTAGGCATTTTTCTTCGCCGAAGTTTTTCTTAAGTGCCTTTTTTCGTAAAATTTTTGTATGCGTCTTTTTTCGCCGTCGAAATACTAGCGCGCCTTTATTCGTGTCTAGTGACGATATCTGAACGCCAGGCCCGTTCCTTTGAGACCTATTTTTTTTTTAAATGAATGAACTGCGGAAATCTGATGTAGTTAGTAATAAATGCCTTCACATATTTTATGTAAGGTTGTAATTTTTAAATAAGTGGCAACCCCACTAAAAAAATAAAGCATTGCACATCTTTTTCAATTGAATGAACTGTGAAAATCTTATGTATCTAATTAATAAAAATGTGGTTATTTTTAAATAGGTGGCAACCCCACTCAAAAATATTAATGCCTTTTGCACATCCGGAGACCACATCCTTTCACTCGATATCTAATTTTTTAGCTCAACGAACGGTAAAGATCTTATAATTTTTAAAAACACTAGCTTCCCTACTCAAAAAATAACACATTATTTAGAATCTACAGGCCAAGCGCTAAAGATAATACCCCTATCGATACAGAATATATAACCAAAATCTCATCCCCAAATCCGTTCAGTAGTTTTCGAGATTAGCGTAGTCAAAAAATCTTAATTCTTAATTAGTTCTGTTTGAGATACAGCTACAATCTTAATAGAAGGAGGAAAAATTCAGGCTCCAAAGATCAAGTGTTTAGGCGTCAAAATTGTGAACGGTTACAGAAGCAAGTAGCTTGGCTGAAATACATTATCATTATCTCATATCATATTTCAAAATGGTTCTCTTTTTCATAAAGCAATCGAATTTCTGGCTAGTATATTTCAGGACGAATGGATAAGGAGTGAGGCAAGAGCTTGTGCGAGCAAATCCAATTTTTGGCAAAAAAACGTCAGTTACGCGGTTTTGCAGAACGACGATACGCAGTTTTATAATTTGAACGACGATATTTATTTTACAATGTGCGTATCTGATTGCTTGGGTAGGCGACCCTTTTACAGGTAGCAGGTGGGTGAGGTACGTAAAAACGTTTGTTACTTTTATTGAAGTCGAAGCGCTGCACAGTGGTTCGAATAGAACAAGCTAGCTGGACAAAATTATTTAGCTGGATTTTCTAACATGGCTGTATCTAATCACATTATGTACATTTTGTGCAATAAAATCGTAATCGGAGCTTATCGTCTAATTATAAACATATATACATATGGTCAACATTTTTGTCCTTAACGATACAGTCGCACGTATATTTCTGCTAATATTTCTGAAACGTTGTATAAAACCCGAAAGTTTTTAATTTATCCAGGTAACAAACCTCATAAGCTATATTTGATATGCAGACACTTGTTTCCTATCTTTTGTGGTTTTAAAGATAGAAGCAGTTTTAAGTGGTCTTTAACGTTACATATTTGGAAGTGCGTTATGTGATACCGTCACTCGTACGGTTCACTTAGCGAATCCTGCAAAGTTAAAAATTAAACTAAAAGATTTTAATAGAGATCAAGGTTCAAAGAAACTATAAAAGTATTAACTTTTGGAAAAAATATTTTTTGGACAGATCTAAAAATCAAAATATGTGGTATTTAATGTTACCTAAAAAATCTTTAACGTTACCTTGCGATTTTATTAAGAGTATGGTAGATATAGAGATATTAAACAAGTGGAAATTGTTTAAAATGTGACAACTCAAAATCGTATACATACTGATTCAGTAGATAATACCTATCTCAATATTTGTCCAATAACACTATGCAACAGCCGAAATTGACTGAAAGTACTTTTTTTCTATACGCTAAATCCGAATTTGGCAACAAAAGTATTCCATCATGTCAGAATTTTGAAAGAATGGGGTTCGAAACTCCAAAAATCACCATTTAATACACTTTTGAAAACTTGTGCTGGTCGAATCTGACGTGCTGAAGAGTTTTCAAAGAGAAACTAATTATATCTTTCGATAGACGTGTCAAAAATTACAATTTTTTCGCCCTTGACTTGACTTTCTGTTTACAACATGATTCACACTTTTAAATACATCTGAAGTGTGCCACTTCTTCGATCATGATTTGTGATTGTGTTCGATGCCATCTACCCAGCCTTTACCATGCGACGCCACAGTGCTGTGGCTCCATATAAAATGTGGGAAAAAATACAATTATGAACGGATTTAAATGAAAACTTCTTTCCTAGTGAACTTGAGGCACTGAATTCAAAAGTGCAACTTGTTTTTATACCCGAGCGCACTTGTGCACAAGGGTATTATAACTTTGTTCACATAACGGTTGTTTGTAACAGGCAAAACGAATCGAGATAGATATAGACAAATGTATACATAAATGATCAGGATGAAAAGAGAAATCGATTAAGCGGTGACTGTCTGTCCGTCTGTCCGTCCGTCTGTGCACACGATAGCTCGAGTAAAAATTAAGATATCTTAACGAAACTTGGCACGTGCACTTCTTTCGGGCGTAGGACGGATGGTATTGAAAATGGGCAAAATCGGACAATAACCACGCCTACCTCCCATATAACGGTAATATTCAGAAATACGAAAACTGCGATATTTTAGTAACTACTGAATATTATTCACTCAAAATTGATATTTGCAATAACTTTTAGACGAAAAATAAGAATATTATAAATTTTTGAAAAATGGGCGTAGCCACGCCCACTTAGTGTTACATGTGTATATCTTGGCAACCGCTGCACGGATTTCTTCCAAACTTGGCACAGTTATTGGCCTTGGTATAGGATACTAAATGGCCGAAAATTTAAAAAATGGGACAATAACCACGCCCACATCCCATATAACGGTTATTTGGAGAAATACGAAATCTTCGATAAATCCGTAAATATTGAAGCTAATTTATTCAAAATTGATGCTTGCAACAACTCTTTATCAGGAAATACGCTTATCATAAAATTTTGGAAAATGGGCGTGGCACCGCCCACTTATGATCACATATATGTATCTCGGTAACCGTTCTACCAATTTGTACCAAACTCGGTATGGTTATTGTGCTTGCCACATAAAAGCAAAACGTTCAAAATTATTGAAATCGGACTAAAACTACGGCTTTTCATATAACGGTAAATTTTAGAAATGCTCGAAACGTCAATATTTCGAAATTTAAGGACGCTAATTTATTCAAAATTGATACACCCCGGCTTACCATGTAGCTGTAGCTTTCGGAAAGGTGAAAAGGCATATATGTAATACTTGCGCCGGGTATTTAATGTTCGGCCCCGCCCGAACTTAGACTTTCTTACTTGTTGATACCAAAATTTGGATTCTTGCTGCATTTACTTAGGTATATACATATAGTTCATTCTATTTTCAAAAGTGAGGTGTCAGTTTACATGGATTAGTCTGTAGATGTGCAGTAAAGTTTTATTTTTTTAAGCGGTTGCCACCTGTTAAAAAGTTTAATTAAAATGATATAATAACTTAAATGAATTAGATATTACAATATGGGTATCAATCGACATGGTTTTGAAAATACTTCACTTCTAAACAACACGTATAAGGGTACCACCTCTTTTACCCTAGACGTACATACATTCTCCGTCAATTCGACGAGCCGACAACGTGTGTTGTTTACGTATACAAAGATAAGAATGTTCTTCCAGGGTTAAACAGTTAAATTCAATTTAATTAATGGGTTTGGGTAACTGAAATATGAATAATAACATGGTGTCAGACCAAAGAACAAATCTAAAATATTTAGCAAAAAATAAGTGAAGATTAAACAAATTCCTGAAAACTTAAAGTTAATTTGAGGGTCCAGTAATATGAAAGGAGGAAGAAAACATATCACTCATTGGCAATAAATATAAATCAACAATTATTTCTAGATACTATACGATGTATATTAACAAAATATGTCAGAGTTGACGCGTGATTCAAAGGAACATTTTTCTCATCGCTTTCCTCGTTCCCAAATTTTTTACCATATATGTATGTATATAATGTGTGTACGTTTTCGAAGACTCCGAAACCGCTGATGAATATGATTTTGATGTTATTAACAGGAATATTCTGCCGTAGTCTAGAGATGGTTCCTGTGAAATTTAGCCCCTATAGGACTCAAA
>NW_023458687.1:106490-115894 GCF_013731165.1 Rhagoletis pomonella
AAGCGGTGACTGTCTCTCCGGCCGTCCGTCCGTCTGTGCACACGATAACTCGAGTAAAAATTGAGATATCTTAACGAAACTTGGTGCGTGCACTTCTTGCGGGCGTAGGCCGGACGGCATTGGGCAAAATCGGACAACAACCACACCTACCTCCCATATAACGGTAATTTTCAGAAATAGGAAAACTGCGATATTTTAGTAACTTCTGAAGATTATTCACTCAAAATTGATATTTACAATAATTTTTAGACAAAAAATAAGAATATTATAAATAATTGGAAATTGGGCGTAGCCACGCCCACGTATGGTTACATGTGTATGTTTTGGTACCCGCTGCACCAATTTCATCCAAACTTGGAACAGTTTTTGGCTTTGATACAAATGACCGAAAATTTTTAAAATCGGACAATAACCACGCCCACATCCCATATAACGGTAGTTTAGAGAAATACGAATTCTTCGATAAATCAGTAAATATTAAAGCTAATTTATTCAAAATTGATGCTTGCAACAAGTCTTTACCAAGAAATACGCTTATGATAAAATTTTGGAAAATATATGTATCTCGGTAACCGTTCTACCAATTTGAACCAAACTCGGTATGGTTATTGTGCTTGCCACATAACAGCAAAACGTTGAAAATTGTTGAAATCGGACTAAAAATACGGCCGCTTTTCATATAACGGTAAGTTTCAGAAATGCTTGAAACTTCAATATTTCGAAATTGAATGACGCTAATTTACTCAAAATTGATACACCCCGGCTTACCATGTCGCGGTAGCTTTCGGAAAGGTGAAAATAATATATTCAATACTTGCGCCGGGTATTTAATGTTCGGCTCCGCCCGAACTTAGACTTTCTTACTTGTTTAATATGTCTTCCACTTATAAATTAAAAGAGTAGCCAGCAGTTAAAAAATTATTTTTTAAATATCAGAAAGAATTTTTATTGAGCTTGAGGCCGTTTTTTTTTAAAGCTATTTCGGAAATCATATTTCCTCATCAGACTTTTTCAGCAGGATTCGAACCGACGACTCCAGCTGACTCAGCCAGTTGCCTACGCACTGTGCTAAGTTCGCCTTATAAACTGTTGTTTCTTTTTCCACTTTTTTCATGTCAAGCGCAGATATTCCAGTGCAATTTTATTTCATCATGTGGTTGTGGGTTTGGTTGGTTTTGGTTAATTGGCGCGGTAGGCTTCCTTATAGGCGATTGGGTAGCTTCTCCAAACTGATGGAATGGAACGAATGGTGAACCTGGCGGTCTGAACTCCTGGCGATGGTGATTAGCTTGCACCGAGGCTGGGAGTCTGGTGGCGAAGTTGGTGGGTTGCTTGGGGTGGTAGCGATGTAGAGTTTGCGGCGCCGGCCAATATTGGGATGTACCCGATGACATTGGGCGCGGGCGCAGATAGTTCACAAGCTGGATATGCGCAAGCTCCAAACAACGGACTACACAGCTGTGTAATGAAAAATGTTTGATTTGGGTACGAGCACTGCGGAGTAATTTCAAAAAGCGAATAAAAATATGTAATAACAGCTGTCAAAAAATGCAAAGCATATATATACATAAAGTTGTGTATACTGGGAGTTGGTAGCGAGCGAGTTGGGCATGCGTTAAGCGGCTAGTGCATCCTTCAGCTCCCGTAGAGCCCTCATTGCCTCGTGAACCAAAATTTTGGTAGACTTGTCACGATTTCTAGCAGTCTGGAATCTGTTCGCCGTGAATCGGACTTTACGGTTTACTCCAGTTGTATGTTGTTATAGCGCGGTGATGTACGCCCTGATCCCCCACGTTGGCGAGCGTTTTTCTTCGACTGGACAAGGCGTTTGGTGGGCTGCATTGCGGAGTTCGTACTTGTGCGCCCTTGCCTGTAAGAAGCGCTGCTGCGGCTGTACGTCTAAGAATACTGCGCATACTCGTAGCGCATGATGACCGGCGCACAATCGGCACCGCTTATAGTCCTCCCTGGGCTGGTTCGCTGATCGCATATTGCGTGTCGCTTGAATATGCGACCTGATTAGGGTTCGCGGTGCTGGCTGAGGTGCTTCGTCGTGGTCCATCTGCAAATAGTTTATATACGGAAATTTTTAGTGTTTCGTGTATTACTATATGGGCATAGGAGAGAGATACGAGAAGTGTGTATAAATGTGTGGTGTATGAAAAACGATGTGCAGCCATTTGGCTGCTTATTCATTTGAGGGTTTTATGGAGTAGTTAATTGGTTTCAACGCGAGAGGGGGTGTCTTCGCTCGAAGGAAGAAATACTAATTTTACTAATGGCCGAGTGTGTACGCCGGTTTGGGTGCGGACGTCGACCACACGAATGTGTCCATCCTTTCCATGCTGCAACCTTTCGATGCGGCCCAGGCGCCATTTCGTGGGCGGGAGTGTGTTATCATTAATGACTACGCATTCTCCGATTCTGGGCTCTACTTGAGCATTCTTCCACCTGTGTCGCTTATGTAGGTATTTAAGGTAGTCTTGCTTCCATCGTTTTGCGAATTAGTGGTGTAAAACATTGAGTTTTTCCCATCTATTAATGAGCGAGAGTTTTTCGTGATTACATTCGGGGAATGATAGGAGGGGAGCACCCCGGAGGAAGTGACCAGGTGAGAGCGCTGTAAAGTCCGTCGGGTCTTGGGTTAGTGGAGATATCGGACGAGAATTTAATACAGCTTCTACTCTTATTAAAAGGGTAGTAAACTCCTCAAACGTAAATTTGTGGGTGAAGTGAAGTGAAGTTTAAAACTTTTAACTGCAAACTCCCATAAGCCACCCATGTGCGGGGCGCTGGGAGGGATAAATCGCCAACTAATTCCCTGGGGTGGGTATTTTTGGACAACATCACGGGATACAGTTTGGAGAAAGACCGAGAACTACTTTTCAGTGGCTCGTTTGGCTCCTATAAAGGTTTTGCCATTGTCACTCATCATTTTGGCGGGGTAACCACGGCGACCAACAAAATGAGCAAAGGCGGCGAGAAATGCCTCTCTGGTCAGGTCTGAGCACATCTCGAGATGTACCGCCTTTGTTGTGAAGCACACAAAGACGGCCACATAGCCTTTCACTAAAGCGGGGGATTTTTGCATGGAGGCTTTCATTTGAAAAGACCCAGCAAAATCGACACCGGTGGTGGTGAAGGGCGGAGCGAAGGTGCATCGTTCGGGCGGCAGAGCAGCCATAATCTGCGGGCGCATTTGCTGTTTGTGAATGGTGCATGATTTATATTGGTAAATGCATTTTTTGATGAGGGGTTTGAGCCGGGGAATGTAAAATTCTTCCCTGGTCATCTGCTGTATAAGTCGTACTTCTGCATGGAGGAGTAGATCATGAAGAAACTTTATATAGAGAAATGTGAATCCAGAACAATAATGGAGTGACGTTCGTTATAGCTCAGGATAGAACGAGCAAGGCGTCCATTGACGCGGAGGACTAAATTTTTATCCAAGAAGGTATTAAGAACCAATAGTGAACTCTTTTTGTCAATGGGTTTTGAGTCTTCTAAGCGGGCCTTTTCATGAGAGAAGTGACGGGTTTGCGTGATTATGATCAGACGAATTTTCGCGTAGCGGATATCATCATGTGATAGCGGGAATGATGCGCGGTCATGAGCTCCTGGCGCTTTGTCATTTAGTCGTCTGATGGACTTGAAGACGTAGGCCATCACATCCAAGGCTATAGAGAAAGAGGAAAACCTGTCCAGAACGTCGGGATCTTTTACGGTGGTGAGTAGAGCTTTCACTCTTCGCACTTCCGGCGGGTTGACATTTCGAACTGGGTTTTTTGGCCATTCTTCGGGGGGCTTGGATAGCCAATCAGGACCGTTCCACCATAACGAAAACGCTGCTAAGTCTAGTGGCTTGCACCTCCTTGTGCCCATGTCTACGGGGCTGTCGCTGCTGCGTTCATGTCGCCAGGTGCCGTTTCCGACGAGTTCCAAGATCTCCGCGGTGCGATTAGAGACGAATGTTTTCCAATAGTGGGTTGGCCTTTGCAGCCATGCCAATACAATTTCTGAGTCGGCCCTTACTACCAGTTTTCGTTTGGAGAGATGGGACTGGACAGCTGCGACAAGTTAGGCTAAAGAAGAAAGAAAAGCTCCACTGTGCTCAAGCCGGGGTAAGCTAGTTGTTTGAAGGGGTTCTACCTTGCCTTTGGAAACCAGAAGATGAGAAGAGATACTGGAACCATGAGTAGTTCTAACATATACGTTAGCACAATATGCCTTTTCTGAGGCGTCGCAGAATCCATGGAGTTCAACATGCTGGTCGGGAACAAAGTTTACCCATCGGGGTATTTGAATGATCTAGATTGCATGGAGATTGTTTGCGAAATGAGACCATTTAACAAGACGGAGGGGTTTGACTTTTTCGTCCCAGTCAGTTCCGTCGATCCAGAGTTCTTGTAAGAGAATCTTTGCCTGGATCATTATCGGCGTAAACTACCCTGCGGGGTCAAAAAGTTTCGCGACAGAGGAGAGAATCTGTCATTTAGTGCCAGCAGATGAGGCTGGGATGGAGTCGATCGTATAGGGAAACGTGTCTGTGAGCGGATTCCATTGGATCTCTAGAGTCTTTGTGGTACTTGCTTTTTCGAACTCGAGAAAATTAGTATCGAGCAAGTCCTCTTTCCTTATATTTTTGAGAATTTCTGGGTGGTTCGCTGCTAATTCTTGTGCTAATTGGTAAAGTGTGCGAATGGCGAGGTAGAGCGCACAGTTTACACCGAATATGACTGTTTTTAATTTATAATCTTGAATGGGACTGGTTGTGGGTGAACGGAAGATTATTCTTTGAAAGTCCTGGTCTTCGGGATGTAGCAGTATTTGTTGGTACATATTTTCAACATTACCATTAAATACAAATTTATACATTCGGCACTTGAGGATGAGAAGCATCAAATCAGGCTTTAGAGTTGGCCCGGTATATAGTACATCGTTAAGAGAGTAACCGGATCCCGAAATTTTTGATGCATTAAAGACAACTCGTACTTTTGTCGTTTGTTTTTCGGGCTTAATGACCGCATGGTGATGGAGGTAGAACGACATGTACTTGCCTGAGAGGAATTTTTCTTGGGACATAGGTTTTTCCATGTGGTTTAGGGTGAGATATTCTTTTAGGACATTATCATATGAAGCCTTTAAATCGCATTCTTTGAGGTGTCTCTCTATTCCGAGAAATTGCTGAAGCGCTGAGGAGCGAGAGTAACCTAAAGAGATATCTTTGGGGAACCCTGGCTTGAACGGAAGTCTGACCACATAACAACCATCAGAGTTACGAGAAGTGGTGGATTTATGGAAATCTTCGCAAAAGTCGTGGCATGCTTGAGGTTTGGAACTTCTTCTAGTTCCCAAAACCGACGCAATTGTGAGTTGAGGTGCTCATTAGAAATTTCCTCTATTTGTGTAGAGTATGAAGCTATGTTTTCGTAAATCTGACCACTAAGTATCCAACCAAATATTGTCTTTTGAGCTAGCGGAGTTGATGAGATTTTTTCAATGCCCTCCTCGATTAATTGAGAGATGATATCACTGCCTAACACGAGGTCAATCTGGGTTGGGGAGTTGCAGTTTGGATCTGCTAGTTCGAGATGAGACCATTTTTCTTTGTGGTCATGATTAAGTGGGAACTTGGGGACCATTTTTGTCAGCTGTGGTAACACGATAGCTTGAGCATTTATTTTAGTTTGGAGATCGGCGGAGACCAAGACTAAAAGGAATAATTTGTTCGAAATTTGAACAACTCTTCCACCCATGCCCGAGGTTTCAAATTTTGAAGATTTTCAGGGCAGTCCTAGCTTATTTTGAGCTTTGGTTGAGATAAAGCTTCGACCCCTGGTCTATGAGAGCTCTGAGTTTAAATATTTCTCCTCGGTGTGATACCGGTACCATAGCTGTAGGGAGGAGTATTTTGCTCTCATTCTCTGAATAGAATGATTGCATCTGAGTTCCTACTGCTTCCTGTTCATTAGTGACTATTTGGGTTGAAGTTTGCACACTTGAGTTTGTAGAAATTTTTGTTGCCACTTGCGAACTGGTTTTTGTACTCTTGGGGGTTGTCTTTTCGGCATGGAGTTTGCGGCTTCATGGAGCACTGAGTTGTGCCGTTCACCACACTGGCTACAAGTTTGTGTGCTAGGGAAATCTTTCAACAAGTGTGAGTGAGACAGACAATTGAAACACATATTCTTTTCTCTTATGAACTTCTTGCGAACAGGGATTGACAACTTTCGGAATTTGAGGCAGTTCCACAGCGAACGAGAGGAGTTCTTGCACATCGAACATTTGTGCATTATTCGCTGCTCTGTCACGTGAGATCGTATTTGTGACATTGATCTGTTTTGAAAGTTTTGAGAGTAAGGGGGTTTAAAGGGTGGTCTGTTATGAGAGAAAGGTGGCTTTGAGGAGCTATTGGGCTGCACAGGAGGTTTCGCCTTCGGCAGGAGCTATTGGTCAACTCTTTCGGCCACTTTCTAACGAGTAGTGAGGAACTGGTCCATTTGGATCCAGTTGGGGAGGTCTTTCCTCGAGCGGAAGTATTGTACCTATAGGGATACTGTGGTTTCGGGAAGCTTAGAGGTGACTATATAAATGAGGATTGGGTCCCAATTTTCAGTTGAGACTTGTTTAGTTACGAGAATCTGAAGACAGTTGTTTACTGAAGACTGCAGCCTTTGTATTTCTTCGCTGCTTTCGGTGGGAATAGGTTTATGGTTCATCAGTATTCGTATTTGGTTGTCTACCGAAATACGCTTATTTTCGTGCCGAGACCGAATTGCTTCCCATGCGAGATTGAAGCTTTCATCACGGAGAGAGAATTGTTTTACTATTTGGTTGGCTTTTCCTTGAGTTTTGTACCTGAGATGGTACAACTTTTGGCCTTGGGTGAGTTCAGTGTGATTTATATATACCGCTGTGAACATATCCCGGAAAGAGGGCCATTGTTCATAACTTCCGTAGAATACTTCGGTGTCGCAAGGAGGGACGTTTAAGCCGAGGCCAGACTGGCGTTTGGGTTGTGATGTGTTGTTGTGTGATGTGATCACTGCTTACGAAGATGGAGCTGGTCAGCGATTTGAGCTTTAGTGTCTTGGTATTGATCGAGACAAGGCCGGTATTTGCGAAAAGCACTAGCTTTGAAGTCTTCGGTAAGATTTTGCTCATCTGCCTCTATAACTACATCGTAAGAGTTTTGAACTCGATTACAAAAATTATCTAAGCTCGTATCTTTAATTTTCAGGGTTGATTCGGAGTTGTTTTCGAGAGGGATAGATCGGAATCTTGAACAATAATCGATCAAATTATCGGTCTCGGCAATAAACTTAAAGGAGGCTATCTGTTTGTGCTTTTTCGTATTTTTTCGGGTCGAGCGTTGAGTCTCAGTTGAGACGGTTTTCTCATCATCACTCATTGTGGGAATTTGGTATTCTTCTTTAAGCTCTGAGAAAATTTATAATTTTATCTGAAAGGGCTGGGGTTGAGAGACTGAGAGAGAGAGATGCCCGAGGGAGATTTAAAGAAATAGAGAATACTACAAGAATGTTATTAATTTTATTATTTTTTAAGTAAATGCAACTCATCTTAAAGGAATGCCAGAGAAGTGAATGCAATTCCTCTTTAAGGGATGCCAGAGAATTTAATGCACTTCCTTTTTAAAGGAATGCCAGAGAAGTAAATATACAGTGATATAATATGAGTAAATAAATAATTAAATATGTAAGTTTTGCGATTATATCAGTGCTCGATTGCAAATTGGAGAAGAATGAGATTTAATTTATTTACTAAATTTATTTATTTAGCCGTTTTTGAGAATATCGTAAATTCGGGAAACTTGCTGAACGAATGAAGGAGTACCAGAGTTTATTAATTTTGTTTAAAAGCAAGTTTATTTCACGAGACTGTAGCCGCAATATTATGTGTATATAGGAGAATCACGCATTTGGGGAACGAGAATGCGCTTTAGATACTTTTGGTTAAGTGAAAATTTAATTCACGGGACTGTAACCGATCGTGTTTGTACCTTTATTTATAAATACTTTTCGCACTGCAAACCGATTGATGAGATTATTTCAGTAAATATGTTTGTGAACATACATATATGTGCATGTAACTATAGTATATATACATATATACATATATGTGTATATCGCTTTATATTATCTTGTGCGCTTGCTAATTTGAGATTAGGGGTGCACTACTGAGCTTCTCCAAGCTGGTAGACTGGGACGAATGGTGAACCTGGCGGTCTGAACTCCTGGCGGCGGTGATTAGCTGGTGGGTGCAAAGATGGCACAGAGGCTGGGACTCTGGTGGCGAAGTTGGTGGACAGCTTGGGGTGGTAGCAATGCAGAGTATGCGGCGGCGGCCAATGTTGGGATGGACCCGATGATGTTGGACGCGGGCGCAGATAGTTCACAAGCTGGTTATGCGCAAGCACCAAACAACGGACTACACAGATGGAAATTGCGCGGATCCGAACGTATACGCACCGAGCAAAGAACGAGAAAAGCAAAAGTAACGCGTTGTATCGCCGTCAAGTAAAAGAAAACACATGAACGGTTTGGATTTGGTTACACGGTTTATTCTCTTGAGTGTCATATAATGAAAAATGTTTTTTAATTACAAATTTAAATTTGGGATTGATTTGCGCACGAGCACTGCAGCGGAGTAATTTCATAAAGCGAATAAAAATATGTAATAACAGCTGTCAAAAAACGCAAAGCATATATATACCAAGGTGTATTAAACAAGGTGTGATTGACAACTCAGGTAGGCTCTCTTTTAAGGTACAATTATGCCAAAAAATATAAACAATGGATTCAAAATTCATACAAAATTTGACTTTATGGGATGGTTCTTCTGAGAGCAATGCCAAATTCAATCACTCTTTGTTGAATACATTTTGATATATACATACAATTGTGTATACAGCGAGTTAGTAGCGAGCGAGTTGGGCATGCGTTGCCAACAACTCATAAGAAAAGCTTACAAAGTGTGCACACTAGAGGTAGTTCAAAGCATGATAAAAATATATATATATATATTTTTATCATGGTTCAAAGTACGAATTCAAGAGATACAAAATTCAAAAGGAAATGCACACTAGTAAGCTAGCTACAAACTGAGTTATTTACATTAGACATTAATAATTCTATTTTTAGGTGTGCTCGTCCCTAAGCTATTTGTTTTTGTTATTTATGGCCTTATAACAATTATATTCAGCAATTTTTATTGAGCTTGAGGCGGTTTTTGTTTATGAAAAACTGTTTTGGAAAAGCAACAACAATTCGAAAAATTGCTAGAAGTGAAAGCTATTTCAGAAAACACCGCATTTCCTCATCAGAGATTCGAACCGACGACCCCAGCTGACTCAGCCAGTAGCCTACGCACTGTGCTAAGTTCGC
>NW_023458687.1:115994-120040 GCF_013731165.1 Rhagoletis pomonella
TAAGAGTATTTTTAGGTCAAAGCATTGCTATCACTTGTTACCCCCCACCAGAGGTAAGAAACAAGTAACACAGCCCTGCGGCAACAGCTGAACACTTCTTCCATTTTTCTTGTAGCTTCGATGAAAATCTACCTATAAAAAGTTTTATCTCTTTTGGTGACTTGACTTTTTCTGAAAAGAACCATTAATTACTTATCCTTGAACAATAATTATGCAAGAATTGGATCTAATTAATAAGCATGAGAATATTGGTTGTCATTTTCAATATTCATAATACAAAAATTCAATGTCGACTTTTGTCCAGCTAGCTTGTTCTATTCGAATCACTGTGCGCTGATTTTTAGATATATATTTTTTACAGAATATTTTTAAAATCAATATTGAATATCGTCAGGTACTTTCCATTGGCGGTAGGTAACTTAGGCCAGACGCTTTAAAGTTCACGTAATCATTTTTTATTGTTTTCCTATTATAGCATTTTCAGTTTAAATGAAACAAACGAATGACTGAAATTAACAGTATGTTCTTTAGTGAATTATTTCGAACTCAAAGTTGAATTAGTAGTGCTACACCATAGCCATAACATAACCATAGCAATTAAATCACCCGATAAAACGTACGCGCAGTACGTACATATGTATGTATGTATGTATACAAAAGTTACTATTTTTTTTTTACACATGGGATCGAATTTGGAATGGGCTGACATATAAAAAAATCTCAAAATTTTCATCGCTACACGTTCATGTTTCTGGCATGCGGGGGACAATACTTACTTGCCGATTTGTTTTACAAAAACAATTTAAAAAGCAAACGTCTCGATACTGGTAAATCGTTTCTGCAATTATTTCACATTGATTCTTTTTTCGATGTATGCCTAAGATGCATAAACCTAAAGGTAAATTTTATAAGAAATTAAAAAAACAAATTTTTAAAACTAGCGGTAACCCCCGAAGTTCGGGTGAGTATTTAGCTCAGAATTTATTTAAAGAACTTCGTGAAAGACAACAATTAATCTTGTATTGCTAGGGACCTGAAAACCATGTTAAATTCATAACAGGAAATGTTGCGAAGAAAGTAGGACTCTCCAAAAGAATTAGGAAACTCATAAACTACAATACGGCTATAAAAATATACAATGTACTGAAGTAGTATAAATATAGCGGTTCCAGAACCGGGTCCAGAACCGCAATATGGTTTGCAGCTCCGCCGGTTTCAGAACCGCTATACGGTTTGCTGGTGCTCTGCCGCAAGCTTTGCTGCTCCGCCAAAAGATGTCGCCGACCGAAATCCACGTTCAGCACCCAGATAAAAGCCGTAAGATGTCGCCGATGACAAATCCGAGTCCAGAACCGGAATCGATCACAGGGTGTACCGCTGATGGAAATCCAAGAAGTCCGATACAAGGTGGTTTATATGTTGAAAATTGGTAAAGTGTATTGGTATACAAAATCCATACGTATTCTCATACACACATCCATATGCAAACGTACATACGTACATATGTATATACAAATATACATAGATGCTCCACCCCTAGAAAAAGTGTGTTAATAATGTTCACATAGTTAATTGCTAAGTATTTAATATGTATGTGTTGATGTTGCTGATGAGAACAAATAAAATTTAATTTGAAATAAAAGAAAGTGTTCTAATTACTTCTTTATTTTGATAATAAGAATTTTAAACATAAATGTCCGCAATTATATGAATTATAGCTTTGTTGTTTATTATAGTTATATTTAATGTTTTTTCCTAAATACTTTATTATTTGCTTAGGAGGCTGTAAGTTTCCAAAGCCATCGAAGTAATCAATCTCATTATCGTTTTACCAGTAAGCTACCCAATGCAGTAAGGTTTAATTGTTTTTTAAAAGAGTTGCCACCCGTTAACAAATTATATTCAAATTATTTAATAAGGTTAATGAATTATGTACATATTACAATATGGGTATCAATCAAAATGGCTTTGAAAATGCTTTATTTTTAAACTACATGCAGGAGGGTTGCCACCTGTTTAAAAGGTTAAATTCAATTTCAGCGTTTTAGCCTTAACGTGTATAGAATAATTAATAATAACAATAAAATTTAATATAAAGTGATATGGTCAACAAATCGTAAATTAAAATTAACCTAGCTAACAATGATAATTATATAATAAGTTCTTCATCAGAATCATTGTTAGAGATGCTCTCGTCTTCTGTTTCACTTCCTTCTGCGTTAACAATCTGTCTATAAGCGATACGAAAAAGAACGAATGACCACTTCCTTCATTATTTTTTCTTCTTTTTTGCCCGCCCATCTTGCATATGATTGGGTTTTTTCTTCTATTGAGATCGCACGATAATTTAAAAGTAAGTGAAGTTCAATTATTAACGAATGACTTGTGTTTCATGTTGACCATGTTATATTCAATTTGATTGTGTTATTATTTATTATTCTACCAGTTAAGGTTAAAACGCTGTAACTGAATTTAACTTTTCAACAGGTGGCAACCCTCCTACATGTAGTTTAAAAAAAAAATTAAACCTTACTGCACATCTAAAGGTCAAGCCCTTTAATTTGGTATACATATTTTGAAAATCGAATTAACGGTGTATATCTGATGACATTAACAAAAAATCCCTAGCGTAACAACTATAACACGCATAACACTGGAATGGCCCCATAGATTGTATTGATATTGGTCTTATTTGAAAGTTTATACGTCCACGTTGGTTTTATTTCATTTACGGGTCATGCTGCTTTAGTTTTTTTATTTTTTCAATCATTTTTTAATTCTCGTCCTTTCCATGAGTCCTGTAATTCTGCAACTTCAGAATCGGATTTCTTTGTAATTTTCCCTTATTCTACAATAAAAATCCTTTACGCGAAAAAAAATCGTTGATTTATCTCACCTCTGAGAGGCGCAATTTGATTTTGAAAATTTGTTCCCCTAAATCACCCATAGTGCGCCGCCAGTCACAAGAAATTTCCACCTGGGTGAAATGCAACATCATTCTCCGACGACGAATGCACTTGATATTAGTTCGCCTTCGGCTATGTCAAATATATTAACGCGGTTACAACTTAATGCTAAAGCCACCAGATTACCGTCTGGATGCCATGCCTGCTGTCGTCCCATACCTCTTCCCCGGGTGAACGTTGGCACACATTCGCCTGAAGATGTATCGCAAATTCTTAACTTGTCGCCGCCCGATGCAATTAACTGGCCATTAGGGCTGAATTTTGCTGCGCACACCCAATTTGTGTGTCCAGTGAAAGATGTATATTTTTAATTAGTATTTTGATAGCCGTTCGCCATTTTTCGAGTCTGCAAACGAGTAAGCTGACGAAGATGCAAACAAATTCAAGCACATGTTGCATTCTACCGTACTTTTTAAAAACTTTAAAATCTTGAAACATATGTGAAAAACTTTTATAATATGAATATTTCTAAAGCCGAAATCAAAAGGAAATTTTATAAATAGCATTTAAAAAAAAAACAATCATCTAATATTTTCCAAGTTTTTGGGCATATATGTTACCATTTGAACAACAAATAGTACTAAGTTTTATGAGACTAGCAGCGCTGCTGCACGGGGTCCAGAACCGCTATATGGTTTGCTGCTCCACCGGTTTCAGTACCGCTATACGGTTTGCTGGTGCTCTGCCGCAAGCTTTGCTGCTCCGCCAAAAGATGTCGCCGGCCAAAATCCAAGTTCCGAACCCAGATAAAAGCCGCAAGATGTCATACGTACATATGTATATACATATATAGATGCTCCACCCCTAGAAAAGTGAGTTAATAATGTTCACATAGTTAATTACTAAGTATTTAATATGTATGTGTATATGAATGGAAAGGCCTGATGTTGATGATGAGAACAAATAAAATTTAATTTGAAATAAAAGAAAGTTTTATAATTACTTATTTATTCTGATAATAAGAATTTTAAACATAAATGTCCGCAATTATATGAATTATATCTTTGTTGTTTATTATAGTTATATTTAATGTTTTTTTCCTAAATACTTTATTATTTGCTTAGGAGGCTGTAAGTTTCC
>NW_023458687.1:120140-136358 GCF_013731165.1 Rhagoletis pomonella
TGATAAAAAATTAATTGAGAAGGCTTGGGAAAGAGTTAAAGCGAAGGATAGCAATCTTAATGAGAAAACAAATGCTTGGTTAGTTACAAATATAATGAAGACAAAAACGAAATTCTTTATGGGGAACATTTATATTAAAACTAAGAAAGTGGGAGGAAAAATTGGTTATCATCTCTTCAAACATGCTTTAAAAAGTGCTAAACAAAATTTAAAGAAAAGTGATAACTTAAAAGATGCAATAAAAATTTCACGAAAGGTTGTAAATCATATTTTTAGAGGAAAAAAATCTATAATAAAAGCACCACGTGTAATACCATTACCTAAATCTCGAGGATTTCTCCCATTAGCGCCTTTATTCGTAGCATTAGGAGCACTTGGAAGTCTATCTGGCGGTACAGAAGGCATTATTAAAACAATCAATGCTATAAAAACTGGAAAGGAGCAGTTATTGGAGGCGAAACGTCATAATAATACAATGGAAGCTATTTCAATGGGAAAAGGAATGTTTTTAAAGCCTTATAAAAAGGGATTCGGATTATATTTAAAACCATACCAAAAAACTCTTAATAAAGCTACCCAGAATACCTCTTACTGATGTAGACTTAAAGAAGTATTCAAAATTTATTCCAAATTTTAGAGGGTTATTCATGTGTGACACTTTACACCATTTAGAGAGAATGTGGAATAATAAATTTGGATAGTTCAAAGGGTCCGGGAACGCATTGGGCAGCTTACTGGAAAAACGATAATGAGATTGATTACTTCGATGGCTTTGGAAACTTACAGCCTCCTAAGCAAATAATAAAGTATTTAGGAAAAAACATTAAATATAACTATAATAAACAACAAAGCTATAATTCATATAATTGCGGACATTTATGTTTAAAATTCTAATTATCAAAATAAATAAGTAATTATAAAACTTTCTTTTATTTCAAATTAAATTTTATTTGTTCTCATCATCAACATCAACAGGCCTTTCCATTCATATACACATCTATATATTAATACGCTAACATAAATTTTGTCTCCGTTCATTTGGCGATTCTACCAAACCGATTTCAAAACCAAGAACACCGTTGCTCCGCAGTTGAGCAGAGTTTTTATGGTTTCACAATTGGTTGAAAATTACGGCCAAAACCGTCGTTTAAACATTTTCGAATTGTGTATACGTGTTGCTGCAACATGTTCAATTTGACATGTTTCGCCTGTTGCTTCACTACACATTTGAAATTAAGCTTTGAAGTGAAACTTCTTTAGCGGCAGTTGGTTGGGAGTAAATCGTCAAATTCGGGGGGAATAATGCACATGGAAATGGTACTCAGCGGTGTAAAGGTTTGAGAATAAAAACAAAAACAAAGATGCCTAGAGGTTCAGGCAAAAACGACGATCAAAGTAAATTTAAACACTTTAAGGTAAAGGTGAGAGGAATATGCAAAAATAAAGATAAATATGAAGAAAAGGATGAGGTGAAGATCGATATTGTTATCGATATAAAACTCGATATTTTTATCGATATAATAATCGATATTGCTATCGATAAAATAATCTATATTGTTATCGATACTGTTATTGATTAAATAACCGCTATTGCAATCGATATAATAATCAATAATAATAATCGATATTGTTATCGATACAATAATGGATATTGTTATAGGTATAATAATCGATTAAATAATTGATTTTGTTATCGATTTAGTCATTTATATTTTTAACGATATGTACAATAATCGATACTGATGATTGTTATATTTATCGATGAATTAATCGATCTTACAATCGTTGTATTTTTCTATATGTTTATGGATATTGTTATCGGTATTTTTATCGACACAGTTACCAACAGTGTTATCGATATACTAATCGGAACATCGAATGTGATCACATTACATGACATCACATCACATTTTATCACATGATATAAAGAGACATAACATGATATTACATCACATAATATGATATCACATCACACGATATCACGTGACATCACATTATATGGCATGACATCACATGACTTGACATCACATGATATGACATCGTATGGTATGACATCATATGACATGACATCACAGGATATGACAACACATGACATGACATCCTATCACATCACATAAAATCACGTCACATCTTATCACGTCATCGCACCTCATCTCATCTACGTGAGAAGAAAAAGAAGAGGATATAAGCAAAGATGTGAAAGATAAAAACAAAGATAAAGACCAAGGTAAAGTTACCGATTTCAAATCCAAAAACACCGTTGGAAAAGTAATTTTCTGTAGATGAGGAGAGTTTTTATAGTTTCGCAATTGGTTGAAAATCGTCGTTTAAAAATTTCCATATTTGTGTATGGTTGTTTTTGCAACCTATTCAATTTAAGCGGTTTCGCATTTTGTTTTACTTCGTATTTGAAATTAAACTTTGAAATAAAGATAAATATGAAGATGAAGAAACAAGTGATAACGATGAAGACAAAAAAAGGCAAAAGTGAAGATAAAGTCGAAAATTGAGATAAAGGCGAAAATGGAGACAATGAGAAATACATAAGAATTAGGTCAACAGAGCTGAAATTTTCCGATAGGAATCGAAATAAAATCAGCCATAAAGGTTACTGAAATTTATCGAATCATCGAAGTTTATAATTATCGAAATTTATCCATGCTTATTAAGTTATCGCACCGTATCGAATTATTCAAACCGATCAATGTTTACTGAGTTGTCGAAATTTATAGACACAGAAAATAAGTTGTCCAAATTTACGGAAAGATATCGAGCTATAACAACATGTGGGATTAACGAAATTTGTCAAGTTAAAGAAATGTATCAAGTTATCGATATTTATTGAATGATCATTATTTATAGACTTAACGAAATATATCGAGGTGACGTAATGCATGGAGCTCTTTCAACTTACAGAGTTATCGATAATTATTGATCTACTGAAACTGGTTGGTTCAACGAAGCGAAGTTTATGGAATTTTCAAAATATATCGATTTATCGAAATTTCAAGGTTATATAAGCTTATCGATTTATCACTGCTTATGGAATTTAATCGTCTTAACAGAGTGTAACGAGTTATCAAAATGTTTAGATAGTTTTCGAAAAATGTGGAGATGTCAAAAGTAAAAATTTATAAAGGTATCAAAAGTTTTTACATTTTTGAGTTATCGAAATTTATCGAGCCATCGGGTTTCACAGTTATCGAAATTGGTCGAGTTAACGATTTTTGTTGAGTTATCGAATTTTAGTGTTCTTGAAATTCATCGAACTAGCGATATGTATCAAATCATTGAAATTTATCTATAAACTTGAATGTATCGGGTCAATTCCAAGTCCTGCAGAGGTCCTCCAAAGACAAACAGAAGATTTTCCGGTTAGTTAATTTGTACCTTATAAGTTTTGCTACGTGTTAAGTCAGAAAACCTCTCCAAGGCTTCTAAAACTAGAAAAACTGTCGAATTTCGACAGTAACTGGCACTCTAGTACATATTAAATACTTAGCAATTAACTATGTGAACATTACTAACTCACTTTTCTAGGGGTGGAGCATCTATATATGTATATACATATGTACGTATGACATCTTGCGGCTTTTATCCGGGTTCTGAACTTGGATTTCGGTCGGCGACATCTTTTGGCGGAGAAGCAAAGCTTGCGGCAGAGGACCAGCAAACCGTATAGCGGATCAGAAACCGGCGGAGCAGCAAACCATATAGCGGTTCTGGACCCGGTGCAGCAGCGCTGCTAGTCTCATAAAACTTAGTACTATTTGTTGTTCAAATGGCCGAAATTTTTTAAAATCGGACAATAACCAATCCCACATCCCATATAACGGTAATTTAGAAAAATACAAAATCTTCGATAAATCAGTAAATATTAAAGCTAATATATTCAAAATTGATGCTTGCAATAATTCTTAACCAAGAAATACGTTTATGATAAAATTTGGGAAAATGGGCGTGGCACCGCCCACTTATGATCACATATATGTATCGCGGTAACCGTTGTACCAATTTGTACCAAACTCGGTATGGTTATTGTGCTTTCCACATAAAAGCAAAACATTGAAAATTATTGAAATCGGACTAAAATTACGGCCGCTTTTCATATAACGGTAAATTTCAGAAATGCTTGAAACTGCAATATTTCGAAATTTAAGGACGCTAGTTTACTCAAAATTGATACACCCCGGCTTACAATGTAGCGGTAGCTTTCGGAAAGGTGAAAAACTTATATTTAATACTTGCGCCGGGTATTTAAAGTTCGGCTCCACCCGAACTTAGACTTTTTTACTTGTTATATGTTTATGTGGGATTCGTTATCGTCCAACTGGCGTTACTATACTTATTAGGCAAACAATGATGATGAAATCAAGATCAAGGCTATTTATAATATTAGCATTTGATTTGAATCATATAATAAAATTTAAATAGGGTAATAAAAAAAAATATATTCTTTGACAGCAACATTGAGTTCAGGATTATTTCCACATTTTAATTGAATCATATTATGAAGTATAGAATAGATTACTAAAATATATGTATATTTAAATATGTTATTTATCAACAGTTTACCTCAATGCTTTTTATATATTTATGGAATGTATATAAATAAGTTAATACTGTACATTAGAAATTATTACTTTGGTTAAAGATTTATAAAACACATCATGCCTGGAATCAATCGAATCCTCAATAGCGAGCATCATGGAGAGTACAACTTATATTTCGAATTGGAAATGTTGTGCTTCGAAGACATGAAAAGCCCTTATATATGTATTGAAGATGAAGATGAGGGTCCCCGGTTACAGGTTTGGGCATCCCAGCAGCCCATGCTTTTTTTAACAAAATTCTAACTGTTTGTGGCGGGGAAATTGAAGAGTACATAATGGAGCAACATCAAAACCAACATGAATATGAAAGAAGGGGTTTAGATATTAAGACTAAATTAAAGTATTATACTAGAACAAATAGGGAAGCGATGTATGATATAGAAGTTTATTCTAAATCATATAATAACATTGTATTTGAATATAAATTAACTGTTGAATTGGTATTTAGAAATTTAAAATTTAATTATATAGAACCATAGATTTATTTTAAAAAACTTCAGCGTTTATTTGAATATAATATTATTTTATATGAGAGTTATTTATGAAAAAAGGTTTATTCATAAATCGTTAGTCATTGGAAAAGGTTTTATAAATAATATAATTAATAAGCTTCCTATTGAACTTCATTTGCCTAGTTATCTATTTTGTGAACCTGGAACGAAACTACGGAAACTTTTAGTAAGAGGAGATCGAGGGATTAATCTACTAGACACTGCTTGTAGAGAACATGATATATCGTACTTATATAATAAAGAGTTATTAACCGACATCTTCTATCTTCTATATTAATAAAAGTGTTGTGTTCGTATGTCACGGTCGTCAAAACTCGAGAACGGCTGAACCGATTTGAATATTTTTTTTTTTTGTATTGTTCGGTATAATACCAGAACCAATGATATCGCAAAAAATTGGAGGGTTGCCACCTATTTGAAAATTTTTAAACCCAATTATATTGATAAAATAAATAAATTGTTACAATATGGGTATCAAATTAAAGAGTTTTTAGAAAGATAACTGCTGGAAATATTTTTGACGAGGGTTGCCTATTTGAAAATTTAACTAAAGTACATCGATAAAATAAATGAAATATTACAATATGGGTATCAAATTAAAGAGGTTTAAGAAAGATATCTGTTGGAAATATTTTGGAGAAGGGGTGCCACCAATTTTTAAATTTTAACTCAGTCAAATTGATAAAGTAAATTAAATATTGCTATGTGGATATCAAACTAAAGAATTTTAAGAAGGCTTACAGTCGAAAATATTTTAAAGGAGGGTTGCCACCTGTTAAAAAATTAAGCGCAATTTTATTGATAAACTAAATGATATATTACAATATAGATATTAAATTCAAGAGTTTTAAGAAAGATAGCTGCTGTAAATATTTTTGAGTAAAGTTGCCACATCTTTGAAAATTTAAACTAAGTTATTTTGATAAACTAAATGAAATACGGTAATTTGGGTATCCAACTTTAGATTTTTAAGAAGGCTTATAGCCGAAAATATGCCTGAGGAGGGTTGCCACCAGTTTGAAAATTTAACTCAATATAATTGGTATCAAATTAAAGAGGTTGAGGAAAGAAAACTTTAGGAAATACTTTTGTGCAGGATTGCCACCTATTTGAAAATTTTAACTCAGTTATATTGATTAAACAAATGAAATAATGCAATGTAGGTAGCGAACTAAAGAGTTTTTAAAAGTCCTACAGTAGAAAGTTTCTTGGAAGAGGGTTGCCACCTGTTTGAAAATTTATCTCAATTAAATTGGTAAAATAAATTAAATGTTACAATATCGGTACCAAACTAAAGGCATTTAAAAATCTTGATTTAGAAATCTATATTTATATATAAAAAAATGTTGTGTTCCTTTGTCACGGTCATCGAAACTCGAGAACCGCTGAACTGATTTGAATAATTTTTTTTTGTATTGTTCGGTATCATAGCAGGATCATTTATATTACAAAAATAAATAAATGAAGTATTTCAATATTAAGGTTTACGGCCGAAAATATATTTGAGGAGGGTTGCCACCTGTTTGAAACTTTAACTAAATTTACATAATTGATAAAATAAAAGACTTATTAAAATATAGGTATTAAATTAAGGAAGTTTAAGACAGATGACTGTTGGAAATATTTTTGAGGAGAGTTGCCACCTTTTTGAAAATTTTAACTCGAAAGCTTAGTATGTTGCACCAATGTATTTTCAATATAAAGCGATAAAATAAATAAACCAACGAAAAATTAGTCCCTTGTCAAATATGTTTGATTTATTATTATTCTTTTATGGATATGTACAAATGTAGAGCGGTTACGGACGATGTGTGGTGGCTGACGGCCGTTCCTGGTTGAATACGGGAAAATAAGTACCCGCGCTCTTTTCAATAGAATTGAGTTCAACCTCAAAGCAGTAAAACTGTTTGGAGGGGAAGTTAAAAAATAGTTAATTTGGCGGGAAAAGCTTATGACAGTTTCTAATAAATACATATGTACATTAGAGTGGTCCAAAAAAATAAAGTTGGAGTTATAATGCCGGCACACCCTAGGATTGATCCATATCGAAAAAAATATACCCCTATTTTTTTTTATTTTGAAATCAAAAAATATTTAGGGAGTGCTCAAAGCGTTCAAAGTTTTCCATGTATTTTATATGGAGAACAAACAATTTTTCGTAGAAATGGTATAAGGCTCTTGAAAATCAATATTTTTCGACCGGAAAACTATGGTTCTCTTCAGGAGACTAATATCCAATTATTTATTTAACCACTTTTTATGATTAAAGATTTTTTATTGGTCCTCCCATTGCATTTTCTAAGGGCTTTGGAGGACCTATAAAATATAGTTACCATGAAAAAATTGTTAAAGAAACAATTGAGTATTATTACCGGGAATCTCCTGAAGATAAGTAAAGTTTTCCAATCGAAAAATATTGATTTTCAAGAATTCTACACTATTTCTACGAAAAGATGTTTTTTTCCATATAAAATACATGGAAAACTTTGAGCGCTTTGAGCACTACCTAAATTATTTTTTATTTCAAAATAAAAAATATGGGTATATTTTTTCGGTATATAATAATCCTAGGGGGTGGCGGCATTAAAAATCCGACCTTATTTTTTTACATACATTTTTCGACCACTTTAGTGTACATGTATGCGTACATATGAACCTTTATTATTAAGCATTAGGGTGGACCGTTTTGGATTGATTAAATAAATGAAATATTGCAATGTGGGTATCAAACTAAAGAGTTTTAAGAATAGTTACAATCGAAAATATGTTTGAGGAGCAATATGGGTGCCAAACGAAAGGTATTTGAAAAATCTTGACTTGGAAATATTTTTTATAGGATAATCATCTATCTAAAAGTAAAGACTGAAAATATTGAAATGAAATGAAATATTACATAACTGGTTCCAAACGAAAAGTATTTGGGAAAGCTTTACTAGGGAATTTTTTTAAATCTTTCCACTTATCCAAAATCCGAACATTGTAAATAAATATAGAATTTACAACATCTTATCAAACGAAGTGATCATATTATCAACGAAGAGCTGGTACACAAATTACTTAATGTAAAAAATTCATAAACAAGTAATTTTTAAGCAACCAACACACCGACTCCAATTCTGATATAAAAGTGTAATAGTACCGCTAATTTTTTCATGATCCAATGATCGGATCTAAACCAAATTAGTATGGGATCACCTGGAAATCGGTTGACGTGGTCCAAAGTTATGCGGTAACATGCATAAAAAAAAATCCGACGAATTGATAACCTTCTCCTTTTTTTTGAAGTCGGCTAAAAACTACTGAAACAAATAACAAAATGATAAAAGAAAACAAAAAACAATCGCATGAAAGCTGTTTAAAAAATACTTAATGAAAACATAAAATTGTTGACACCATTCCCTAGCATTATAAATCAGTTAACTTTTAATCGTAAGCAATTTCGTTTGGGGTCGCCAAGGCCTACTACTTATATTGCGAGTAAAGAAATTTTGAATAACATGAGATAATATTATTATGATTATGATTATCATTAATATTGTGAACTCCTATTCCCAATCAAGGAATCCCAAATTAAAGCGAAAGCAGAAGAGCATTTACGATCGCATGATGCAAATGTTAAGATAATAAGAGCTGCAGAACTGAACCATAAAGGAAAATTTTTTTTACAAGGGCGTGTAGTTTCTGGCGTGTGCCGATGGCATCGACATCAACGGTAACAAAAATAGCGAAGTCTCTTCTGCCTTTTTCAAGCTGGATAAGGAAGCAAAGCGAATGCGCCTCGTGGTAAACGAGGACAAGACGAAGTATCTCCAGTCACCGCGTTTGCGCCTTAGAACCTACGTCACTGTTGACAGTTATAATTTCGGGAAAGTGGAGAATTTCATTTACTAGAGAACCAGCACTATCACCGATAAAAATATCAGCATGGAAAACACACGCAGAATTACTCTTGCCAACAGGTGCTGCTTTGGACTGAGTAGGCAATTGCGGAGTAAAGTCCTTTCTCGACGTACAAAAATCGCACTCTATAAGTCACTCATCATGCCCGAGCTGTTATATGCCGCTGAAGCTTAGACAATGACAACATTTTATGAGGCGGCTCTTGGAGTATTCGAGAGAAAGATCTTACGGAAGATATACAGGCTTCTACGCATGGGCGACGATGTTACCGTAGACGATGGAACGATGAGCTGTATGCGCTTTACAACTAAATGTGCATAGTGCAGCGAATGAATATAGAGCGGCTCCGCTGGCTTAGACATGTCGTTCAATAGGAACCGAAGTTTCAGGTGTAAAAGAATTCAACTCGCAAGTCGATGGTGGTAGCAGACGAATAGGAAGCACCCATGGAAATGGAGAGACCAAGTTGGCACAGAGAGAAGTTACTGGCGTTCTTTGTGGAGCTCGGCCAAAATGGCTTAGGCGGTTACAAAGCCAAAGTAGAAGAAGAATATGCAAATGATAAATGACGGAGTTGGGGGACCATTTTCTTGGATGCGCCAGGAGGAACTAGCAAAATTTTCCTTATCAGATTGATTCTGGCAACGGTTCGATCAAAAAATTACATTACCTTAGCCCTCGCTTCATCTGGAATTGCTGCGACATTATTACCAGGTGCAAACATTGCCAATTCAGCTCTTTAGCTGCCATTGAACATATAAATCATCGACACTCCCACGTGCAATATTTCCAGAGCATCCGGTATGAAAAAAGTTTACCAAAAAATTAAATTCATTGTTTGGGATGAGTGCACCATGGCACATAAAAAATCGTTTGAGGCTTTTGATCCATTGTTGCGGGATTTGCGTGGAAACGTTCAACCATTCGGGATATTGCTCGCAGGAGATTTTACGAAAACATTGTCTGTACTTTCTCGATTAACACGAGAGATAAATGCTTGCCTGAAATAGTCAACATTGCGACAAGACGAACATACATACACTGCAGCTGAAGTATTCGCGCGACAATATCTGGACATTGGGAACGCAAAGCTGCCAGCCAGATAATTTTTGTAAATTAGAAACATCGAAAGGAGAACTGATCGAAAGAATGTTTCTTTATTAAGAAAATTAATTTTAGGAATCACAATTGGCTCAGTGAACGCGCTATTCTTGCTGCGAAGAATAAGGAGGCCTATCAACTAAACAATAGTGGTATTGACAACAGTCGTTGCTTGAGCTGATCATCTCTTTTACTAGACTGCCAGACCACTTGCTCACTGTGGTGAGTACCACTAATGTTATTCAATCCAGCATTCAACGTGAGGGAATAGCATATACGTCGATAAACACCGTTGTGGAAAAAGACCATCTAACGAAATTTTTGAGCTCGATTAATCTTCCAGGGAGACCTCACATACTGAAATTAAAAATAGGTTTGACAGTTATCATGTTGCGGAATATTAATCAGCGAAAACACTGCGACTCGCAGTTAAGAAATTGATGAAGAACGTAATGTAAGAAAAGATTTTAACGTGGCCTTTCAAAGGTGAAGAATTCCCATGATTCCATTTAATGATGATGATTCAATTTAAAAGATTTGAATTCCCAATTGGATTGACATTCGGAATCACAATCAATAATGCTCCAGGTCGAACTTTGGAAAAGTATGGTTTAGATTTAGATGCGGACTGCTTCCCAGATGTTGCGTGTTCCTGTGTCGGCAAACCAGATATCCTTGATATCTATGCAGAGAATGGAAAAATAACAAATATTGTGTGCGCACGAGTACTTATTACATAATCAAACACATATTAAACGTATGCTTTGTTTCGTTAATAATTTATCGTCCATATAACAGAAATATGCCACAGCAAAGCGTGGCAGTGTACAGCTAGTATTGCTGATAAAAAATTAATTGAGAAGGCTTGGGAAAGAGTTAAAGCGAAGGATAGCAATCTTAATGAGAAAACAAATGCTTGGTTAGTTACAAATATAATGAAGACAAAAACGAAATTCTTTATGGGGAACATTTATATTAAAACTAAGAAAGTGGGAGGAAAAATTGGTTATCATCTCTTCAAACATGCTTTAAAAAGTGCTAAACAAAATTTAAAGAAAAGTGATAACTTAAAAGATGCAATAAAAATTTCACGAAAGGTTGTAAATCATATTTTTAGAGGAAAAAAATCTATAATAAAAGCACCACGTGTAATACCATTACCTAAATCTCGAGGATTTCTCCCATTAGCGCCTTTATTCGTAGCATTAGGAGCACTTGGAAGTCTATCTGGCGGTACAGAAGGCATTATTAAAACAATCAATGCTATAAAAACTGGAAAGGAGCAGTTATTGGAGGCGAAACGTCATAATAATACAATGGAAGCTATTTCAATGGGAAAAGGAATGTTTTTAAAGCCTTATAAAAAGGGATTCGGATTATATTTAAAACCATACCAAAAAACTCTTAATAAAGCTACCCAGAATACCTCTTACTGATGTAGACTTAAAGAAGTATTCAAAATTTATTCCAAATTTTAGAGGGTTATTCATGTGTGACACTTTACACCATTTAGAGAGAATGTGGAATAATAAATTTGGATAGTTCAAAGGGTCCGGGAACGCATTGGGCAGCTTACTGGAAAAACGATAATGAGATTGATTACTTCGATGGCTTTGGAAACTTACAGCCTCCTAAGCAAATAATAAAGTATTTAGGAAAAAACATTAAATATAACTATAATAAACAACAAAGCTATAATTCATATAATTGCGGACATTTATGTTTAAAATTCTAATTATCAAAATAAATAAGTAATTATAAAACTTTCTTTTATTTCAAATTAAATTTTATTTGTTCTCATCATCAACATCAACAGGCCTTTCCATTCATATACACATCTATATATTAATACGCTAACATAAATTTTGTCTCCGTTCATTTGGCGATTCTACCAAACCGATTTCAAAACCAAGAACACCGTTGCTCCGCAGTTGAGCAGAGTTTTTATGGTTTCACAATTGGTTGAAAATTACGGCCAAAACCGTCGTTTAAACATTTTCGAATTGTGTATACGTGTTGCTGCAACATGTTCAATTTGACATGTTTCGCCTGTTGCTTCACTACACATTTGAAATTAAGCTTTGAAGTGAAACTTCTTTAGCGGCAGTTGGTTGGGAGTAAATCGTCAAATTCGGGGGGAATAATGCACATGGAAATGGTACTCAGCGGTGTAAAGGTTTGAGAATAAAAACAAAAACAAAGATGCCTAGAGGTTCAGGCAAAAACGACGATCAAAGTAAATTTAAACACTTTAAGGTAAAGGTGAGAGGAATATGCAAAAATAAAGATAAATATGAAGAAAAGGATGAGGTGAAGATCGATATTGTTATCGATATAAAACTCGATATTTTTATCGATATAATAATCGATATTGCTATCGATAAAATAATCTATATTGTTATCGATACTGTTATTGATTAAATAACCGCTATTGCAATCGATATAATAATCAATAATAATAATCGATATTGTTATCGATACAATAATGGATATTGTTATAGGTATAATAATCGATTAAATAATTGATTTTGTTATCGATTTAGTCATTTATATTTTTAACGATATGTACAATAATCGATACTGATGATTGTTATATTTATCGATGAATTAATCGATCTTACAATCGTTGTATTTTTCTATATGTTTATGGATATTGTTATCGGTATTTTTATCGACACAGTTACCAACAGTGTTATCGATATACTAATCGGAACATCGAATGTGATCACATTACATGACATCACATCACATTTTATCACATGATATAAAGAGACATAACATGATATTACATCACATAATATGATATCACATCACACGATATCACGTGACATCACATTATATGGCATGACATCACATGACTTGACATCACATGATATGACATCGTATGGTATGACATCATATGACATGACATCACAGGATATGACAACACATGACATGACATCCTATCACATCACATAAAATCACGTCACATCTTATCACGTCATCGCACCTCATCTCATCTACGTGAGAAGAAAAAGAAGAGGATATAAGCAAAGATGTGAAAGATAAAAACAAAGATAAAGACCAAGGTAAAGTTACCGATTTCAAATCCAAAAACACCGTTGGAAAAGTAATTTTCTGTAGATGAGGAGAGTTTTTATAGTTTCGCAATTGGTTGAAAATCGTCGTTTAAAAATTTCCATATTTGTGTATGGTTGTTTTTGCAACCTATTCAATTTAAGCGGTTTCGCATTTTGTTTTACTTCGTATTTGAAATTAAACTTTGAAATAAAGATAAATATGAAGATGAAGAAACAAGTGATAACGATGAAGACAAAAAAAGGCAAAAGTGAAGATAAAGTCGAAAATTGAGATAAAGGCGAAAATGGAGACAATGAGAAATACATAAGAATTAGGTCAACAGAGCTGAAATTTTCCGATAGGAATCGAAATAAAATCAGCCATAAAGGTTACTGAAATTTATCGAATCATCGAAGTTTATAATTATCGAAATTTATCCATGCTTATTAAGTTATCGCACCGTATCGAATTATTCAAACCGATCAATGTTTACTGAGTTGTCGAAATTTATAGACACAGAAAATAAGTTGTCCAAATTTACGGAAAGATATCGAGCTATAACAACATGTGGGATTAACGAAATTTGTCAAGTTAAAGAAATGTATCAAGTTATCGATATTTATTGAATGATCATTATTTATAGACTTAACGAAATATATCGAGGTGACGTAATGCATGGAGCTCTTTCAACTTACAGAGTTATCGATAATTATTGATCTACTGAAACTGGTTGGTTCAACGAAGCGAAGTTTATGGAATTTTCAAAATATATCGATTTATCGAAATTTCAAGGTTATATAAGCTTATCGATTTATCACTGCTTATGGAATTTAATCGTCTTAACAGAGTGTAACGAGTTATCAAAATGTTTAGATAGTTTTCGAAAAATGTGGAGATGTCAAAAGTAAAAATTTATAAAGGTATCAAAAGTTTTTACATTTTTGAGTTATCGAAATTTATCGAGCCATCGGGTTTCACAGTTATCGAAATTGGTCGAGTTAACGATTTTTGTTGAGTTATCGAATTTTAGTGTTCTTGAAATTCATCGAACTAGCGATATGTATCAAATCATTGAAATTTATCTATAAACTTGAATGTATCGGGTCAATTCCAAGTCCTGCAGAGGTCCTCCAAAGACAAACAGAAGATTTTCCGGTTAGTTAATTTGTACCTTATAAGTTTTGCTACGTGTTAAGTCAGAAAACCTCTCCAAGGCTTCTAAAACTAGAAAAACTGTCGAATTTCGACAGTAACTGGCACTCTAGTACATATTAAATACTTAGCAATTAACTATGTGAACATTACTAACTCACTTTTCTAGGGGTGGAGCATCTATATATGTATATACATATGTACGTATGACATCTTGCGGCTTTTATCCGGGTTCTGAACTTGGATTTCGGTCGGCGACATCTTTTGGCGGAGAAGCAAAGCTTGCGGCAGAGGACCAGCAAACCGTATAGCGGATCAGAAACCGGCGGAGCAGCAAACCATATAGCGGTTCTGGACCCGGTGCAGCAGCGCTGCTAGTCTCATAAAACTTAGTACTATTTGTTGTTCAAATGGCCGAAATTTTTTAAAATCGGACAATAACCAATCCCACATCCCATATAACGGTAATTTAGAAAAATACAAAATCTTCGATAAATCAGTAAATATTAAAGCTAATATATTCAAAATTGATGCTTGCAATAATTCTTAACCAAGAAATACGTTTATGATAAAATTTGGGAAAATGGGCGTGGCACCGCCCACTTATGATCACATATATGTATCGCGGTAACCGTTGTACCAATTTGTACCAAACTCGGTATGGTTATTGTGCTTTCCACATAAAAGCAAAACATTGAAAATTATTGAAATCGGACTAAAATTACGGCCGCTTTTCATATAACGGTAAATTTCAGAAATGCTTGAAACTGCAATATTTCGAAATTTAAGGACGCTAGTTTACTCAAAATTGATACACCCCGGCTTACAATGTAGCGGTAGCTTTCGGAAAGGTGAAAAACTTATATTTAATACTTGCGCCGGGTATTTAAAGTTCGGCTCCACCCGAACTTAGACTTTTTTACTTGTTATATGTTTATGTGGGATTCGTTATCGTCCAACTGGCGTTACTATACTTATTAGGCAAACAATGATGATGAAATCAAGATCAAGGCTATTTATAATATTAGCATTTGATTTGAATCATATAATAAAATTTAAATAGGGTAATAAAAAAAAATATATTCTTTGACAGCAACATTGAGTTCAGGATTATTTCCACATTTTAATTGAATCATATTATGAAGTATAGAATAGATTACTAAAATATATGTATATTTAAATATGTTATTTATCAACAGTTTACCTCAATGCTTTTTATATATTTATGGAATGTATATAAATAAGTTAATACTGTACATTAGAAATTATTACTTTGGTTAAAGATTTATAAAACACATCATGCCTGGAATCAATCGAATCCTCAATAGCGAGCATCATGGAGAGTACAACTTATATTTCGAATTGGAAATGTTGTGCTTCGAAGACATGAAAAGCCCTTATATATGTATTGAAGATGAAGATGAGGGTCCCCGGTTACAGGTTTGGGCATCCCAGCAGCCCATGCTTTTTTTAACAAAATTCTAACTGTTTGTGGCGGGGAAATTGAAGAGTACATAATGGAGCAACATCAAAACCAACATGAATATGAAAGAAGGGGTTTAGATATTAAGACTAAATTAAAGTATTATACTAGAACAAATAGGGAAGCGATGTATGATATAGAAGTTTATTCTAAATCATATAATAACATTGTATTTGAATATAAATTAACTGTTGAATTGGTATTTAGAAATTTAAAATTTAATTATATAGAACCATAGATTTATTTTAAAAAACTTCAGCGTTTATTTGAATATAATATTATTTTATATGAGAGTTATTTATGAAAAAAGGTTTATTCATAAATCGTTAGTCATTGGAAAAGGTTTTATAAATAATATAATTAATAAGCTTCCTATTGAACTTCATTTGCCTAGTTA
>NW_023458687.1:136458-138069 GCF_013731165.1 Rhagoletis pomonella
ATCTTCATCTTCATCTTCATCTTCATCTTCATCTTCATCTTCCTCTTCATCTTCATCTTCATCTTCATCTTCATCTTCATCTTCATCTTCATCTTCATCTTCATCTTCATCTTCATCTTCATCTTCATCTTCATCTTCATTTTCATCTTCATCTTCATCTTCATCTTCATCTTCATCTTCATCTTCATCTTCATATTCACCTTCGTCTTCATATTTATCTTTTCCTTTATCCTGATCTATATCTTCATTCTTTTCTCCATTTACGTATTTACCCCCACCATTGTTATTAGGTTAGGTAGTTAAATTTTCCTTCCTCTTTTTCTTTACATTGTTTCTTTAGTGATATCATGTCATGTGTTGAAATTGGGTGTGATGAGTTGCAGTGTGGTGGAATTGGGTGTGGGAGTTACGGTGTTATGAATTCAGGTGTGGTGGTCGTAAGAGGTGTGGTGAATTAAGGTGTGGTGAGTTAAGGTGTGGTGAGAAAGTTGAGGTGTGGTGAATTAAGGTATGGTGAGTTAAGATGTGGTGAGAAAGTTGGGGTGTGGTGAGTTAAGGTGTCGTGAATTAAAGTGTGGTGGATTTAGGTGTGGCGAATTAAGGTGTGGTGAATTTAGGTGTGGGGAGTGAAGTAGTGGTGGATTTAGGTGTGGGGAGTTAAGGTGTGGTGAATTAATGTGTAACGAACTTAGGTGGAGTAAGTTTTTAAGCGGAGGTGAGATGAGTTGAGGTGAGTTAAGTTAAGTTAAGGGGTTAAGTTAAGATAAGTTATCTTTAGGCTTATCTTCATATTCATCTTCATCTTCTTCCTCGTCTTGGTCTTCATCTTCTTCTTCATCGTTATCCTTTCCTTTATCCTGATCTAAATATGTCCATTCTTTTCTTCATTTACATATTCACCCCCACCATTGTTATTAGGTTAGGTATTTAAATTTTCCTTCCTCTTTGTCTTTATATTTAGGTTTCTTTACTTTTATTTTAATTTCTGTATTTATCCCTTTCTTCTTCTCCATACTCAAAATTATCTCATCCTTGTTTGAGGCTAATCTATTCATGTACATACATACATCCATCTTATTCCTAAACTGCTGCTTAGCACGTTTCTTTAATTCACTATCAATATTAAAGCATACATTTAGGAGGCATTTGAAATTTTAAAAATTTCCTGCACATCAGCATCAAAATACCTTTTTAATGATATAAAATTGTTTATACCTTAGAAGTACAGTTTAGCCGTAAAAGGGGTGTAAAGGAAACATGATTGCCTATTTATATAATTGATTGATGATGATATATACTATTCTATTAATCAGCGAACTGCTTAACAAGGCTGTTCTATTAAACAGCTAACTGCTTAACAAGGCTGTTCTATTAAACAGATAACTGCTCAACAGGGCTGTTCTATTAAACAGCTAACTGCTAAACAGGGCTGTTCTATTAAACAGCTAACTGCTAAACAGGGCTGTTCTATTAAACAGATGACGGTTAAACTAGATACTACAATCAAACTCAATATGGGTATTTCCATACATCGCATACGTGACATACATAGATTTAAATAGTAATTAACAGGTCTATTCTGCACGTTACTGAAGATTTTGTAACCGGAAA
>NW_023458687.1:138169-147428 GCF_013731165.1 Rhagoletis pomonella
TACACTGAACCAAAAATCCATCTCTGGATCAAAGAAAAACTTTCCTTACTTTAAGGTCGCAAATTCTTCCTCATTATATTTATTTTTTTAATTTTAATTGTTTACTAATAAATTTGGGTTTTCCGTACCTCACGGGGTTTTAATTTAAAATATTGATGTCCATAATATACTATAAGATATTTTTATTAGTATTCTACTTCAGGAAGAGGATTTGTAGGTATTTCATCACACACCTGTAGGCCACGCGATTCCACATCTTCAATAGGTTCTCCATTTATATAAAATTCAGTCTACAGACGTATATAAAAAATAGAATATCAGGTATGTTCTGAAATTCGTTCGATTTGAAATCGATACGATTTTGGAAATATTTTTAAGGGTTTTTAATCATAAAACTTGGTATTGATACGATTGATATAACATCGCTGATGGTTCTATTATATTTTTTATATAAAAATATTCAATCTTTTCATCAGAAATAACGATCAATATTTAGCAAATCATATTGATTTCAAAATCGTTCGATTTACAGAACATGCCTGTATATGTGTATATGTATATATATTTTAAAATTAGAAAATATTTTTTCTATTATTATTAGATCTTTTTAGTAAAAGCTTACCTTCGTCCTTTGTTTAATTTATATATGTTTATATACTTTACTTAAAAACTTTCGCAAAAATGGACCTTATTCACAGCAAATTTCTTTGGTAAATGAGAACTCATCTCAATAAAGAGATAAGTTTATATACTACATCTTCATTTCTCTAATAAGCATAAGAATTCAAAAATTGGCTGGCTTTCAAAACGCCAATCCCCTTTAATAAATCAATGGCAATTTAAAAAGAAATTAAAAATAGCCAAACAAAAAATTGTAAGCTATACATATATATTTAATTTCTCTGATAAGCCCCAAGTTGTAGTGTGATTTTAAAACATTAATATATTAGCCTATTCATCTTTTTATTAATATAAGAATAACCTTGATCTTGATTTCATCATCATTATTTGTCTAATAAGTATATTAATGCCAAGTGGGCGATAACGAACCCACATAAATATATAAAAAAAATGTTTAAAAATGCTTGACTTACTAAAAAAAGTTCTCAAGCCCATTTTTTATGAAAACTCATATTTATATATAGGTGAAAATCTATAATTTCTATAAGATAATAAAGTCATTACTTATATGAAAACTGATGAACTTATATGAAAATTAATGAAACTATATGAGTTCATCAATTTTATACTTGTATGAAAATCTATAATTTCCATGACTTAATAAAGTTATTACTTGTACGAAGAACTATAACTCGTATTAGTTAATAAGGCAATTACTTATATGAAAACTAATGAACATATATGAAAATTTATGAAATTATAGGTGCGTTCGTTTAAAATCTCCAGCAGAAACCAACCAACTGCCAAATTCCGGCGAAATGTCATCTGTTCTCTCACAAGAGAGAAATATCCAAAATAGTACGCGAACAGAAAATTTGCAGAAACTTGCAAGTTAGACGAACAGCTGATATAATTTTTGTTTACATACAAAATGGTAAAATTTAAAACGTACGAAAAGTCGTCGCAAAGTGTTATACTGACACAGTTTATTGATTAAACAAATAACTACTTATTTCTTACAAGTTTAATTAGTCGCATTTTGTAATTTTTATCTTCCAAACCATCAAGTTTGATTTTGTGATTTGCGTAAATGCCAACCAGCTGTTTTTGATCAGCTGTTTCCCTGTTGGCAAAAATTTTTCCAACAGAAACTAACAGCTTCCCCTCAAAATGAAATGCCACTTTGCTCTCTCAATTTCCCCTACTTTACAAATTTTTTTGCGTACGCAAACGCAAAAACCTGTAAGTTTTGGTTAAACTTGAACAATTAACAGCTACGCGAACGCACCTTATATGAGTTCATCAATTTAATATTTATATGAAAATCTATAACTTCTATGAGCTAATGAAGTTATTACTTATATGAAAAATTATTGAAAACTCATAACTTCTATGAGTTGAAAAGGTTATTGCTTATATGAAAAACTTGTAACAGAGTCGAAAATGTGTGAGAAAAATATGAAACTTCATCAAAATTATGCATGCAAGAAACATTACATATTTACTCGACTTTTTTTTGTACATTGACAAAACCTATGATAATTTGAAATTTATGTTAATTAAGAAACAATTAGGCATATGAAAACTAATGAAACTAACTTACATGAATTAATAAAGCAATTACTTACATCAAATATTATAACTTTCATGAGTTAATATAGATATTACTTGTATGAAAACTGATGAACTTATATGAGTTCATCAATTTAATACTTATATGAAAATATATAGTTTTTATGAATTAATAAAGTTATTCCTTGTATGAAAAATTATAGCTTGTATGAGCTAATACGACAATTACTTGTATGAAAACGAATGAACTCATGTGAGATAATAAATTATATACTAGTATGAAAATTCACAACTTCTGAGTTAAAAAGGCTATTAGTTGTATGAAAAATTTTAGCAGAACCGAAAATATACACATGAAAAAATAAATATATATGAAATTGATAAATATAAAGTTTCATCGAAATAATGCATGCAAGAAACATTAGATATTTACTCGGCTTTTTTGCACATTGAGAAAATCTATGAAAATTTAGAACTTATGTGAGTTAGTAAACAATTATTTATTGTGTGAAAAATTATTACTTGTATGAGGTAATAAGACTATTACATGAAAATTTGGAACTTATATGAGTTAATAAAATTAGTACTTATATGAAAATTAATGAAAATTGCTTAAGTTGATAAATTTAATACAAACTGTATTTCAAATGGGGTTTTGTATAATTATTAGTTGTATTAAAAATTTGTATCAGAGTCGAAAATGTATGGGGAAAAATATGAAATTTCTAGATATGAGAATTCACCAAAATAGTGCATGTAAGAAACATTAGATATTTACTCGGCTTTTATATGATTTATATAGAAAGTGATCACTTATAAAATAATAAACTATCTATATATATAATACGCGAAGGCACTTTGTGCAGCATAAAAGATCTGCACCGTTCGTTCGATTTTCAAAAATAGGGTGTCAAATTAAAGCGCTTGGCCTGTAGATGTGCAGTAAGGTTTTACTTTTTCGAAAAGAGTTGCCACCTGATAGGAAATTTCTTTCGATGCCATCAGATTCACACCGTTCGTTCGATTTTCAAAAGTGAGGTGTCAAATCAAAGGGCTCTGACTTTAGGTGTGCAATAAAGCTTAACTTTTTCGAAACGAGTTGCCACCTTTTAAAACATTAAGTTCAAAATAATACGCGAAGGCATTTTTTCTTCCGCATAAAAGATCTGCACCGATCGTTCGATTTTCAAAAATGGGGTGTTAAATTAATGCGCTTGGCCTGTTGATGTGAAAACTGGTTTTATTTTTTCGAAAGGAGGTGCCACCTGTAGAATAAATGAATATAAGCTATATAATAAGCAATGCCGTCATAACAGCACCGTTCGTTTGATTTTCCAAACTAAGGTGTCAAATTAAAACTCTTGGACTGCAGATATGCCATAAGGTTTTACTTTTTTGGAAAGAGTTGCCACCTTTTAAAAAATTTGATTCAAATTCTCTAAAAAAAATCAATTATTACAAAATAGGTATCAGTGGAAAGGGTTTTGAAAATATTTGTTTCCTAACTTAACTTTAGGAGGATTGCCACCTGTTTAAAAAACTAAATTCAATTTGAATTAAGAAAATTAATTAGGAGAAATATGTTTCAACATATGGGCGCATAACGAAAGGGGCTTCAGAAGGTGGCCGTTTGAAAATATTTTGAAGAGGGTTGCAACCTTCTTGCAATGTCGAACTTAATTAACCTATCCAGAAGTTATATGAAATTACAAAATAATGATGTGAAACGAAAGAATATTAAGAAGACTTTAGTTTGAACACTTAAAATATTTTTGAGGTGTTGGAAGAGGGTTGCCACCTGTTTAAAAATTAAGTTCAAATTATTAAATAAGTTAAATGAATTATTAAAATATGGGTATCAATCGAAGGGGATTGAAAAAATCTTTATTCCTGAACTATATTTAGCCGAGTTGCCACATGTTTAACTAATAAAATTCAACATAATTCATTAGTTCATTAAACTATGTATCGCAATGTTAGACGAAGAATATTTAAGAATATCCTAGCGCGAAACTACTTTTCAAAAGGGCTGCACCCTGTTTAAAAAGTCGAATTTAACCCTATCTATATATATAATACGCGAAAGCACTTTTTGTCCAGGTGTCATCAGATCTGACCCATTCGTTTGATTTTCAAAAATGAGGTGTCAAATTAAAGGGCTTGATATGTAAATGTGCAGTAGGTTTTTACTTTTCCGGTAAGAATGGCCACCTTTAAAAAAGATCAAGTTGAGATTATTTATAAATCAATACCATCATATCCCCATCCTTCGCTCGATTTTTAAAAATGAGGTGTCAAATTAAAAAGCTTGGCTGGAGATGTGCAATGAGGTTTTATTTATTGAAAAGAGTTGCCATAGGTATCAGTCGAAATGGTTAAGCTTTGCTTCTTAACTGTTAACTTAAATGTTCCCCCACAGGGGTCCAGACTAAAGGAGTTTAAAAAGGTAGTAATTTGAAAATGTTTTGAAAAGGGTTGCCACCTGCTTTAAAAGCCGAATTTAGTTATATGCAGTATTAAACTATGGGTGTTAAACGAAAGAGTGCTAAGAAATCTTCAGTTTAAACACCAAAATTTTGTTTGATGGTTTGAAAAGAGTTGCCAGCTGTTAAATTTAAATAAATTTTTTAATTAAATAAATTACTGAAAGAGGTGATTTTATCGTTCATGGGTTTGAGAAGGATTTATATCTGAACTATTTAGGAGAGTTGCCAGGTGATAAAAGAATTAAATTCAATTTAACTCTTCAGGTAATTGAATTATGCATAAAAGTATCAGACGAAAGAGCTTTAAAAGATTTCAGTTTGAAAATGCTTCGCAGAAGGTTGCCTTCTGTTTGAAAAGCCTAATTTATTTAGCTTTTACACAATTTTAATGAAATATTAAAATATGAGTGGCAAAAGAAATAGTTTTAATAAAACTTTAGTTTGAAATTATTTTTTGTTAGGATTGCCAGCTATTCGATTTTTATTTTGAGCGACAAAGTTCGGTAATTGTGTTATCAGTTGTCTCGATGAAGTCAATTGGCCCCCTCGGAGCCGCGATTTCACGCCCTTAGACTTTTTTGTGCCATGCCGGTAAGGACCGATGTAATGCGAACAATATATTAACGATACAGGCCTTTAAGGCATATGTCGGGCATTTCTTACGATAGAGCCAGAAACCATCAACAAGGTCTTGGAGAACTCGGTTAACAGGATGTGCTACTGCGAATACAGTAACATGATAATATTATTATATTTGTATGTTTAAATAAGCATTCTTATATACTGGTGGAGCACACTTTATGCCGATTCCAACATTCTTATCGACGGGTGGAGCATATTTGAATATTTGTATGAGCATTCAGAAGATATGTTCCACCCGTCGATAAGAATTTGCCTATATATGTATATACGTACATATATGCTCCACTGTATAGTATGTTATAATAGTCAATTTTTTGTTGATTATGGCTACGAAAAGTTTAACATGCTCTTTTTCAACACAACAACTATATATATTTTATAATTTACCCAAATTGAAAAGATTAATATGTTCTTTTTTAATATACAACTATATATTTAATAATTTTCCCAATTCCGCTGCTAAGATTTTTAATGAATACATATCAAAGACGTTTAATTTTATAATGATAGTATATCCATACATATGTGTTTTATTGTTTTATTTGGACATTTTTTTATTGAATTTGTTAATCTCACATATGAGATTTTTTAAGTCAATATTTTCCTTGTTTTCTTCATTATAATAGCTATTATATAAATTTATTAAGTTCACAACATTTTTATGTGGTCTTTCTATGAAAAAACAATTACATGTATCAGGTCCTGATTCAGTATCATTATTACTCCAAGGACAGATCGTAAAATGTTTTCCAGATATAGATTTTATCCAAGACCCATTTTCCATCTGTTCCGTTAATATACATACATTTTGTATAATGTTTCTATGATGATCTAATATATATTTAAAATTCCTTTCTAGAAATCCTTTAATTTCATCACTTTTCATATGGCTGTTTCCATCGGAAGGTCCACCACGACAAAAAAAAAATAAAAATCTTATATCTAACGTATTTAAGGGCCGATTTGTCTGCTTTTTAAAATATATACTGGCTATGTAAGTAAAATCGTGTTTGCATAAAATGGTCTTCCTAGGTGGCGCCAAGGTTGAGATATTTCGAAAAACCGTATTTATGGTCCGATTTGGTTCGAATTTGGCGTATGTAGTTGAAACATAATAAGTCATAGATTTCCAACAAATTCACCCTGAATTGGCACTGAAGTCAAAATATAAAGTATATTCTACATAAAATACATGTTTTCTTTGCGTTAAAAATTCATTTAAAAGTAATATTAACAAAAATATAACGATGGAAATTTATGTCACGTGACGCTACGTCACGTGACGTTTCACACTTCGGGTTGTAAAAGAAAGAAAAGAATTGAAACAAGTTGCATTAATTCAAAAAACTCTAAACAACTAGAATTGGTCCAACTCATATTAAAATAAGTTTCATGAAAATAGCCATCCACAAATCGCAGAGTTTTGCGATCTTGTAAGAAAAAAAAAATCTACTTCCAATTTTTGTCACGTAACGACACTCTTTTAAATGCTTATATTTCAGGAGCAAGCAGTTCGATTGTTTTAATTTTACGGTTAAATATAGAGCTAATTATGTGCTATACAATGGCCCAAAAATGTTAAAGGAAACAAATGGTATTCATTGTTTGTATCACATTGAAGCGTACGACTGTCACGTATGCGACGTATGGAAATACCCATATTGAGTTTGATTGTAGTATCTAGTTTACCCGTCATCTGTTTAATAGAACAGCCCTGTTTAGCAGTTAGCTGCTTAATAGAACAGCCCTGTTTAGCAGTTAGCTGTTTAATAGAACAGCCCTGTTTAGCAGTTATCTGTTTAATAGAACAGCCTTGTTAAGCAGTTATCTGATTAATAGAATAGTATATATAGTTTATTATTTTATAAGTGATCACTTTCAATATAAATCATATAAAAGCCGAGTAAATATCTAATGTTTCTTACATGCACTATTTTGGTGAATTCTCATATCTAGAAATTTCATATTTCTTCCCCATACATTTACGACTCTGATACGATTTTTCATACAACTAATAATTATACCAAACCCCATTTAAAATACAGTTCGTATTAAATTTATCAACTTATACAATTTTCATTAATATTCATATAAGTAATAATTTTATTAACTCATATAAGTTCCAAATTTTCATGTAATAGTCTTATTACCTCATACAAGTCACAATTTTTCATACAATAAATAATTGTTTATTAATTCACATAAGTTCTAAATTTTCATAGATTTTCTCAATGTGCAAAAAAGTCGAGTAAATATCTAATGTTTCTTGCATGCATTATTTCGATGAAACTTTATATTTATCAATTTCATATATATATATTTTTTTTTTTCATATGTATATTTTCGGTTCTGCTAAAATTTTTTCATACAACTAATAGCCTTTTTAACTCATAGAAGTTGTGAGTTTTCATACTAGTATACAATTTATTATCTCATATGAGTTCATTCGTTTTCATACAAGTAATTGTCTTATTAGCTCATACAAGCTATAATTTTTCATACAAGGAATAACTTCATTAATTCATAAAAACTATATATTTTCATACAAGTATTAAATTGATGAACTCATATAAGTTCATCAGTTTTCATACAAGTAATATCTATATTAACTCATGAAAGTTATAATATTTGATGTAAGTAATTGCTTTATTAATTCATGTAAGTTAGTTTCATTAGTTTTCATATGCCTAATTGTTTCTTAATTAACATAAATTTCAAATTATCATAGATTTTGTCAATGTACAAAAAAAAGTCGAGTAAATATGTAATGTTTCTTGCATGCATTATTTTGATGAAGTTTCATATTTTTCTCACACCTTTTCGACTCTGTTTCAAGTTTTCCATATAAACAATAACCTTATCTCTCTTTATCGCCCACTTGGCATTAATATACTTATTAGACAAACAATGATGATGAAATCAAGATCAGGGTTATTCTTATATTAATAAAAAGATGAATAGGCTAATATATTAATGTTTTAAAAATCACACCACAACTTGGGGCTTATCAGAGAAATTAAATATATATGTATATGCATTGAATTTTTTGTTTGGCCATTTTTAAATTCCCTTTAAATTTTCATTGATTTATTAAATGTGATTGACGTTTTGAAAGCCAGCCAATTTTTGAATTCCTATGCTTATTAGAGAAATGAAAATGTAGCATATAACTTATCTCTTTATTGAGATGAGTTCTCATTTATCAAGGAAATTTGCTGTGAATAAGGTCCATTTTTGCGAAAGTTTTTAAGTAAAGTATATAAACATATATAAATTAAACAAAGGACGAAGATAAGCTTTTACTAAAAAGATCTAATAATAATAGAAAAAATATTTTATAATTTTAAAATATTTATACATATATACATATACAGGCATGTTCTGTAAATCGAACGATTTGAAATCAATATGATTTGCTAAATATTGATCGTTATTTTTGATGAAAAGATTGAATATTTTTACATAAAAAATATAATAGAACCATCAGCGATGTTATATCATCCGTATCAATACCAAGTTTATGATTAAAAACCCTTAAAAATATTTCCAAAATCGTATCGATTTCAAATCGAACGAATTTCAGAACATACCTGATATTCTATTTTTTATATACGTTTATAGACTGAATTTTATATAAATGGAGAACCTATGGAATGTAATATTGAAGATGTGGAATCGCGTGGCCTACAGGTGTTTTGTGATGGAATACCTACAAATCCTCTTCCTGAAGTAGAATACTATTGGACAGGAAAAAATATCTTATAGTATATTATGAACATCAATATTTTAAATTAAAACCCCGTGAGGTACGGGAAAACCCAAATTTATTAATAAACAATTAAAATTCAAAAAAAGATAAATAGAATGAAGAAGAATTTTCGACCTTAAAGAAAGGAAAGTTTTTCTTTGATCCAGAGATGGATTTTTGGTTCAGTGTA
>NW_023458687.1:147528-150134 GCF_013731165.1 Rhagoletis pomonella
TTGGTCAACCTGTGTCTTGCCGGCCTCGTCGCCTCGACCCCGAAAAAATTGGCCGCCGCTAAACGAGAGTTTGAGTATCTCTTGAAAGCTGGGATATGTAGACCTTCGAAGAGCAACTGGGCCAGTCCATTACATTTGGTAAAGAAAAGTGATGGCACGTGGCGCCCCTGCGGCGACTATCGCGCCCTAAACGCTCAAACAGTACCGGACCGTTACCCCTTGCCATACCTCAGCGATTTTACTAACGTATTACGAGGGAAAACGATTTTTTCCAAAATAGATCTACAGAAAGCCTTTCACCAAGTTCGCATACATCCAGAAGATATTGCTAAAACGGCGATAACGACCCCTTTCGGATCATTCGAGTTTTTATTTATGACCTTTGGACTCTGCAACGCCGCGCAGACTTTTCAGCGCTTGATCAACGAAGTTCTGCACGGTCTGGAGTTTGTGTTTCCGTACATTGACGACATCTGCGTTGCATCGTCGTCAGTGACTTTACATCGCGAACACTTGCGAATGGTTTTTCAAAGGCTTCGCGAATATCAGCTAACCATAAATTTGAATAAGTGCGAATTTGGTAAAAGCGAATTACAGTTTCTTGGTCACTATGTCAATTCTGAAGGTATCAAACCGTTGGCTAATAAAGTGGAAGCAATCAGAAACTTTCCCAAGCCAACGGTGGCAATGGAATTAAAAAGCTTTATCGCCATGGTAAATTTTTATAGAAAATTCTTGCCACATGCTGCATCGTATCAATTGCCGCTTCAAAAGCTGATTATAGGTAACAAAAAGAAAGATCGTAGGCCGATTGTATGGACGCCGGAAGCTGAGTCTGCCTTCGAAAGGTGCAAAACTGAATTAGCAAACGCAACGTATCTGTCCCATCCCGCAGCTGGTGCCGAGCTAGCCCTCTATACCGACGCCTCTGATATCGCCGTTGGCGCCGCCTTACATCAGGTAATCGATGGTAACCTACAGCCATTAGGGTTTTACTCGAAAAAACTCACGGAAGCTCAGCGGAAGTATAGTACGTACGACCGCGAATTAACAGCTGTGTATCAAGGGATTTGCCATTTCCGATACATGATAGAAGGGAGAAGATGTTACGTTGTTACCGACCATCGTCCCTTGCTATACGCCTTCCAGCAGAAATTGGAGAAGGCACCACCACGGCGAATGCGACAGTTAGATTTTGTTGGTCAGTTCACGACTGACATTCGATACACTCCGGGAGAAGATAACGTAACCGCTGATCTTTTATCGCGCATTCATTCAATAGACAAGTTTATCGATTACGAGAAAATTGCCCTCGCCCAGCAATCTGATGCCGAACTACAACAGCTGCAAGCTTCTACAGGTACACGTACTTCAATTAAATTAAAGCCATTTTCCATACCAGGTTGCAGTAAACAGCTAATATGCGACACATCGACCACAACTATACGTCCGTATATTCCTACACAATTTCGCCAACAAATCCTAGCAGCGGTACACAACCTGTCGCATCCAGGTAATCGTGCAACGGCAAAACTCGTAACAGACCGATTCGTATGGCCAGGAGTTCGCAAAGATGTTGCTAATTTCGTGCGGACATGTGCATCGTGTCAACGATCTAAAATACATCGCCATACAAAAACACCATTAGCGAAATACGAGCCACCTAAGGATCGATTCGCCCATATTAACGTCGACATAATCGGCCCATTTCCGCTATGTGAAGGACAGCGATATTGCTTGACAATTATTGATCGCTACACTCGGTGGCCAGAAGCTGCACCAATACCCGACATTTGCGCCGAAACCGTTGCCAAAGCTCTTCTTAATACTTGGATTGCACGATTTGGTGTTCCGGCACGTATCACATCCGACCGAGGTAGACAATTTGAGTCAGCCATATTTAGCGAATTAGTCAAAACAATCGGTGCAACCCACTTGCGTACAACACCGTACCATCCGCAAGCAAATGGCATTATTGAAAGGTTTCACAGAACACTTAAGTCTGCCATTTTGTCACGAGATCCAAATAAGTGGACACTTAAGCTGCCATCAATCCTTCTAAGTCTTCGTGTAGTGTTCAAGCCGGATTTGAACGCTTCACCCGCTGAACTGGTCTTTGGAACAACGTTGAAAATTCCAGGTGAATTCTTTAACAAAACCAAATTTGTCAACCCATCTAGTGAAGCAGTCTCGCAGTTTCGATCATCCATGCAAACATTAGTACCAACCGACACTGCACATCATTCAGCACACACTCCGTTCATCAGCAAACCACTTCTTTCGACAAGTCATGTCTTTGTACGCAATGACTCAATTCGCCCATCGCTAACGCACCCATATGACGGACCATTTCCTGTCACCCGCCGAACATCAAAATATTTTACGGTGGAAATACGCGGACGACCATCTAACATAAGCGTAGATAGACTCAAACCTGCATTCTTGTCGAATCTTGACGCGAAAATTGAACCGGTTCAACCAAAGTCGACGAAACCTACTTCAACGGAACGGCGAGTCAATTTTGCACAACACAGGTGTACTTCGTCTAGAAGGGGAGTAGTGTGGCAGCACTGAACGTTCGTCACCACTTATTCCGTTTAATAATC
>NW_023458687.1:150234-162754 GCF_013731165.1 Rhagoletis pomonella
ATGAAGATGAAGATGAAGATGAAGATGAAGATGAAGATGAAGATGAATATGAACATGAACATGAACATGAACATGAAAATGAACATGAACATGAACATGAAAATGAACATGAACATGAACATGAACATAAACATTAAAAGCGATAGAGACAAAGATAGAGAGGAAGAAAGTGATAGGGATAAGAAGGAAATACAGCTGAAGAATATGCGATGTTATATTGTGATGTGTTATGCTACATATGTTATGTTATTGAATCTAATGCTATTCTATGTTATGTTATGCTAAGTACTAAGCTAAACTCCCCTCCACTTAACCCATTCCAACAAATTTTATTTCAGCTCAACTCAACTCACATAAACTATCCTTAAATTTAGCGGTTGAATTTCAACCGCTGGGCGAACACTAGTAGTTTATTATTTTATAAGTGATCACTTTCAATATAAATTATATAAAAGCCGAGTAAATATCTAATGTTTCTTACATGCACTATTTTGGTGAATTCTCATATCTAGAAATTTCATATTTTTTCCCCATACATTTTCGACTCTGATACAATTTTTCATACAACTAATAATTATACGAAACCCCATTTAAAATACAGTTCGTATTAAATTTATCAACATATACAATTTTCATTAATTTTCATATAAGTACTAATTTTATTAACTCATATAAGTTCCAAATTTTCATGTAATAGTCTTATTACCTCATACAAGTTATAATTTTTCATACAATAAACAATTGTTTATTAATTCACATAAGTTCTAAATTTTTATAGATTTTCTCAATGTGCAAAAAAGTCGAGTAAATATCTAATGTTTCTTGCATGCATTATTTCGATGAATTTTTATATTTATCAATTTCATATATATATATATTTTTTTTCATATGTATATTTTCGGTTCTGCTAAAATTTTTTCATACAACTAATAGCCTTTTTAACACAGAAGTTGTGAGTTTTCATACTAGTATACAATTTATTATCTCATATGAGTTCATTCGTTTTCATACTAGTAATTGTCTTATTAGCTCATACAAGCTATAATTTTTAATAAAAGAAAAGCTTTATTAATTCATAAAAACTATATATTTTGATATAAGTATTAAATTGATGAACTCATATAAGTTCATAAGTTTTCGTACAAGTAATATCTACATTAACTCATGAAAGTTATAATATTTGATGTAAGTAATTGCTTTATTAATTCATGTAAGTTAGTTTCATTAGTTTTCATATGCCTAATTGTTTCTTAATTAACATAAATTTCAAATTATCATAGATTTTGTCAATGTACAAAAAAAAGTCGAGTAAATATGTAATGTTTCTTGCATGCATTATTTTGATGAAGTTTCATATCTTTCTCACACATTTTCGACTCTGTTACAAGTTTTTCATATAAGCAATAACCTTTTTAACTCATAGAAGTTATGAGTTTTCAATAATTTTTCATATAAGTAATAACTTCATTAGCTCATAGAAATTATAGATTTTCACATAAGTATTAAATTGATGAACTCATATAATATCATTAATTTTCATAAATGTTCATCAGTTTTCGTATAACTAATTGGCTTATTATCTAATATAGGTTATAATTTTTCATACAAGCAATAACTTTATTATGTTACAGAAATTATAGATTTTCATATAAGTTTAAATTGATGAACTCATATAATTTCATTAATTTTCATATAAGTTCATCAGTTTTCATATAAGTAATAACTTTATTAACTCATAGAATTTATAGATTTTTCACCTACATATATCAAAATATGAGTTTTCATAAAAAGTGGACTTAACAACTTTTTTCAGTAAGTCAAGAATTTTTTAGCATTTTTTTATATATTTATGTGGGCTCGTTATCGTCCACTTGGCATTAATATACTTATTAGACAAACAATGATGATGAAATTAAGATCAAGGTTATTCTTATAAGTACTAATAAAAAGATGAATAGGCTAATATATTAATGATTTAAAAAGTCAACATAGACTCGTAAAAGCCGACGAAGTATCAGTTTAGTGGTACAAATTAATTAAGAATTTTTATTAAGCAAATGTTCATAAGTTTACAAAATTTATTTATAGTTTAATTTACTTAGTGGCGCACAAAGCGTGAATCTTACGTCTATCCGTTGTCGATGTCCGAAAAAGAAGAAGGAAAATACTTTTTGGAAGGAGTAATTAGAGAAAGAGAAAAGTTGACATGTGATCTTCGTGCTGCCAGATTATTAAACGGAATAAGTGGTGACGAACGTTCAGTGCTGCCACACTACTCCCCTTCTAGACGAAGTACACCTGTGTTGTGCAAAATTGACTCGCCGTTCCGTTGAGGTAGGTTTCGTCGACTGTGGTTGAACCGGTTCAATTTTCGTGTCAAGATTCGACAAGACTGCAGGTTTGAGTCTATCTACGCTTATGTTAGATGATCGTCCGCGTATTTCCACCGTAAAATATTTTGAGGTTCGGCGGGTGACAGGAAATTGTCCGTCATATGGGTGCGTTAGCAATGGGCGAATTGAGTCATTGCGTACAAAGACATGACTTGTCGAAAGAAGTGGTTGGCTTATGAACGTAGTGTGTGCTGAATGATGTGCAGTGTCGGTTGGTACTAATGTTTGCATGGATGATCGAAACTGCGAGACTGCTTCACTAGATGGGTTGACAAATTTGGTTTTGTTAAAGAATGCACCTGGAATTTTCAACGTTGTTCCAACGACCAGTTCAGCGGGTGAAGCGTTCAAGTCCGGCTTGAAAACTACACGAAGACTTAGAAGGATCGATGGCAACTTAAGTGTCCACATATTTGGATCTCGTGACAAAATTGCAGACTTAAGTGTTCTGTGAAACATTTCAATAATGCCATTTGCATGCGGATGGTACGGTGTTGTACGCAAGTGGGTTGCACCGATTGTTTTGACTAATTCGCTAAATATGGCTGACTCAAATTGCCTACCTCGGTCGGATGTGATACGTGCCGGAACTCCAAATCGTGCAATCCAAATATTAAGAAGAGCTTTGGCGACGGTTTCGGCGCAAATGTCGGGTATTGGTGCAGCTTCTGGCCACCGAGTGTAGCGATCAATAATTGTCAAGCAATATCGATGTTCTTCACATAGCGGAAATGGGCCGATTATGTCAACGTTAATATGGGCGAATCGATCCTTAGGTGGCTTGTATTTCGCTAAGGTGTTTTTGTATGGCGATGTATTTTAGATCGTTGACACGATGCACTTGTCCGCACGAAATTAGCAACACCTTTGCGAACTCCTGAGCATACAAATCGGTCTGTTACGAGTTTTGCCCTTGCACGATTATCTGGATGCGACAGGTTGTGTACCGCTGATAGGATTTCTTGGCGAAATTGTGTAGGAATATACGGACGTATAGTTGTGGTCGATGTGTCGCATATTAGCTGTTTACTGCAACCTGGTATGGAAAATGGCTTTAATTTAATTGAAGTACGTGTACCTGTAGGAGCTTGCAGCTGTTGTAGTTCGGCATCAGATTGCTGGGCGAGGGCAATTTTCTCGTAATCGATAACCTTGTCTATTGAATAAATGCGCGATAAAAGATCGGCGGTTACGTTATCTTCCCCCGGAGTGTATCGAATATCAGTCGTGAACTGACCAACAAAATCTAACTGTCGCATTCGCCGTGGTGGTGCCCTCTCCAATTTCTGCTGGAAGGCGTATAGCAAGGGACGATGGTCGGTAACAACGTAACATCTTCTCCCTTCTATCATGTATCGGAAATGGCAAATCCCTTGATACACAGCTGTTAATTCGCGGTCGTACGTACTATACTTCCGCTGAGCTTCCGTGAGTTTTTTCGAGTAAAACCCTAATGGCTGTAGGTTACCATCGATTACCTGATGTAAGGCGGCGCCAACGGCGATATCGGAGGCGTCGGTATAGAGGGCTAGCTCGGCACCAGCTGCGGGATGGGACAGATACGTTGCGTTTGCTAATTCAGTTTTGCACCTTTCGAAGGCAGACTCAGCTTCCGGCGTCCATATAATCGGCCTACGATCTTTCTTTTTGTTACCTATAATTAGCTTTTGAAGCGGCAATTGATACGATGCAGCATGTGGCAAGAATTTTCTATAAAAATTTACCATGGCGATAAAACTTTTTAATTCCATTGCCACCGTTGGCTTGGGAAAGTTTCTGATTGCTTCCACTTTATTAGCCAACGGTTTAATACCTTCAGAATTCACATAGTGACCAAGAAACTGTAATTCGCTTTTGCCAAATTCGCACTTATTCAATTTTATGGTTAGCTGATATTCGCGAAGCCTTTGAAACACCATTCGCAAGTGTTCGCGATGCAAATTCACTAACGACGATGCAACGCAGAAGTCGTCAATGTACGGAAACACAAACTCCAGACCGTGCAGAACTTCGTTGATCAAGCGCTGAAAAGTCTGCGCGGCGTTGCAGAGTCCAAAGGTCATAAATAAAAACTCGAATGATCCGAAAGGAGTCGTTATCGCCGTTTTAGCAATATCTTCTGGATGTATGCGAATTTGGTGAAAAGCTTTCTGTAGATCTATTTTGGAAAAAATCGTTTTCCCTCGTAATACGTTAGTGAAATCGCTGAGGTATGGCAAGGGGTAACGGTCCAGTACTGTTTAAGCGTTTAGGGCGCGATAGTCGCCGCAGGGGCGCCACGTGCCATAACTTTTCTTTACCAAATGTAATGGACTGGCCCAGTTGCTCTTCGAAGGTCTACATATCCCAGCTTTCAAGAGATACTCAAACTCTCGTTTAGCGGCGGCCAATTTTTCGGGGTCGAGGCGACGAGGCCGGCAAGACACAGGTTGACCAAACGTTTCGATGCGATGAAGTATGGTCGATTTGCTAGTGGCGCCGTATTGCGAAAGTCGTGTAATATCTTTAAAGTCCGATAAGATGTCGGCGAATTGGTTGGTCGAATCAAACGTTTTTATTTCAATTGGTGCGTGGCAGACAGAAGATGACAATACGGCTTTAATTCCAGTTATATTATCGATTAACTGGTTGCTCCTCATGTCAATAAGTAAATCCTAGTGACGGAGAAATTCTGCACCTATGATTGGCAACAACAAAAGACCAGTGAAAATCTCGACGGAGGCCGAAGTCTAACTGGAGGCGTTTTTCTCCAATGACCTTTATTTGTAACCCGTTAGCAGCGTAGAGTTGTGTACTAGTGGTTCGCATGTCGTAGCTCTTGGATATTAGTGGCAAAACCGAGATGTCGGCGCCTGTATCGACCAAAAAACGTTTTTTTGTAAGCTTGTCAAAGACTTGCAGGCGGAAAATTGAATATTGAGTGGCTGTTCCCTAAGCGGAACTAGCCACATTTTGCGTATGTCAGGCCGATGTAGGTGTGCGATTTTGCTATACCGCTTGTACGACACGCTGTTTGTGGCGACAGAGAATTCGACAATTTTGGGCGTTTTTAACGAATTTTTTGTGGTACCAAAACAAATCGCTGCTGCTCGGTGAACTTCGACTATTTGATCGCGCGGTGTTCCCATTTTTGTGGTTTCGAGGACGTAAACGTGAGGTGAGCTTTTGGAATGATTTACTCAATTCCGCCACTGCTGTTCGGAGCTCGTGAATCTCATCTTGACGGCTGGTAGAGACCACATTATCTTGATATGGAACTAAGGTATCAATAATAGTATCTGCTATGCGAGTAAACTCAGCTGCTGTTCCGGTGGAAGCTGCAACCATGGCTTGCGCGGCTTCGGGCAAGCGTTTTGTCCATAAGCCTTTGAGCGCGGCTTCACCAATAACGTTTCCGGCTACTCGCTTCATCTCGCTATAGAGTTCGGACGGCCTTTTGTCCCCCAGTGGCATTTCGGACAACAAGCGATTAAGTCGCCGATGTTCACTGTCCGTGAAATGCTCTAGAATTTTCGATTTGATAAACGGATAGCAGTCCGTGGACGGCATGGCAAAAATTGATTCGCTAAGCTGCGCAATGACACTTGGTTCTAGGGCTGCCAAAACTGTTGCGGCTTTTTGTTTATCGGCCGCAATTCCGCCGGCTATGAACCAGAAGTCCATGGTTATAAACCACGCATCTATGTTTGCACTGGACATTGGAGGAATGGGCAGTCGTGAATACACCACAGCGACATTGTCTGCCGGCGAAGACTGCGTGGTCGATGTTTGGAGCCCACTGTCTTCCATAACCTCAATATGATTGAAAACGTGCTTTTTGTTCGGGGTCACCAGTTTTGGGTGTTTTTTTAGGAAAGTCAACCCAGACTCGTAAAAGGCGACGAAGTATCAGTTTAGTGGTACAAATTAATTTAGAATTTTTATTAAGCAAATGTTCATAAGTTTACAAAATTAATTTATAGTTTAATTTACTTATTTTTGTTTTTATATTTTTTCAATCTTTTTTTTAATTCTCGTCCTTTCCATGAGCCCTGTAATTCTGCAACTTCAGAATCGGATTTCTTTGTAATTTTCCCTTATTCTACAATAAAAATCCTTTACACGAAACAAAAAATCGTTGATTTATCTCACCTCTGAGAGGCGCAATTTGATTTTGAAAATTTTTTCCCCCAAATCGCCCACTGTGCGGCGATGACGATACAATAACATTGCTTGATTTATTAGAAGGTCGACCAATTTATACACGGTAGTAGTGCACTTTAGCCGAAGCAGGTCAAAATGGACGGGAAAATTATACACTAACTGGCCATACTGACAAAGTGCAAGAAATAGTTCCGATACTAGCAAGTCCATATTCTTGTTAAGGGTCATCGAAAAATTCCTTGTGTTGTAAATAATAAAGGGAATGCCGGATTATACTAAAGCCAGCTTCCCGACATAAACTACTATTCCATACGAACACAGAAATATAAATGTATCTAAAACTGAATAACTCAAATAAAATTGGATTGCATTTGCATAATATACCTAATATTGGAATCTGTTTTGATTGCAATCGTAAATTGTTTAAAAATTGTTAATAGCAATCTGCCTTAAATTTATGTTCCACATGTAACGGTTATAAAATACGTTAAATCCGCATTGGAATATTTAAAATAAAACGATTCATATTTATTTTCCAATAAGAATTGTTTCCTTATTGAAAGTATTTAATACTAACATAATGTAGTGGTTAACGTTTAAAAATAAATTCGCAATATGTCCGCAGCTCAGGTTGATTTGAAGAAATCCGTTAAAATTTTTCGAATTACATCTACTTGAATATAGGATATACAAATGGCAGTTCCGTAAGTATTTAAATTATGTTAGTTCATTCAATATTTACATCTGGGCCAATAAATAATAACAAATATAGCCGAAAAAAACAATGTTTCGATTAAAGCGAGTTCTTATAACCCCCCATAAAATTCCGATTAATTTTAAATACGAAAATAACGATATTTTTTCATGGAGAAGTAATTTTTTTCATATACCTTGTTTATACCTATACAAGAACCGCATTAGCAAAAAACCTATTGGACTCAACATATATTTCTTTACAGCATTTATACCCCTGTCTTTATAGCGCACTCGATAAAGTCTTATTCAAAAGTAAACAAAATCTGCTATTTTTAAACGATATTTTTTTAATAAACAATTTGCGCGGTTGACCGAAATGGAAACAAACAATAATTGTAATTTATTATAACATTAATTCGAATTTAAAACGGGCTGTATAAAGAAAACCAGCCTATTGTCACTTCACTTCAAATGAGTGATGCGTTTATACTTATTTTCTAACTGATGTGATAGACAAAAACCCGATTTGAAAACAAATAGAAGTCAACACACACAGCGAACTGGGTCAAAGCGCCTTGTGTGTCGGTATAAACAAGGTAATAGAGCCTTTTGATTCTTAACAACATACATTAGACATTTTATTTAACTGTTGAAATGGTAACAATTACTATGCGCAAAAAGTTACTATACATTAAATTTTTGTTTTATAAAAATACATTTTTTTAATTTCACTTTAATTTAGACAGTGGAAATATTTTCGTTTTAAAAATGTATCACATATTTTTGAAGATTTTCAAAGCTTTCAAAAAATACTGCAGAACACAACAATGAGCCTTAAAGTGAAAGTACATACTAAACTCCTGCGCAATTCCATTTAAACGGCCTAACAAGACATCCGATCGCCGCGCAAATACTTTCCCTCCTTTACTCTCATCGTTCGGGTCAAGTGTGAGTAAGCATAAACCAGTTTCTGCAAGCGTACGTAAACCACAGTATAGACCAGAAGTTCCCAAACCTTTTATTCTCGTAGACCCCTTTCAAAACTTTACTGCTTTCGGTGGACCCCCTGTTGCTACATTTCTAACATATTCCCAAAGCTCGTCAAAAAATGTGAAGATTTGATCTAATGATGTAAATTTACATCGCGGGTGAGTTCCAAAACTGAAATCGGAGTCGCAAAGATAAAGATAAAATATTTTCTTGAGTTCTATCTATTAAAATAATGTCATGTGTGTGACGCTTGCAAGTTTTAAGAAACAGAGCTCTGAAGAGTTATATCTTTAAGAGCACTCCGAGCGCTAGCGTAGTTTACTTTGTCTTCACGATAAACTCCTCGTATGTTCGGAACCAAGGCGAATTAATATAAGGTGATAGCAGGAGTACAAAAACAAAAATTTACATGTATTTTGTTTTTGCTTTGACGGCATAAACTGTCAAAATCTGTAAGAGTGTGTGTAGAAATTCAAACAAAATTTTTCAATTTGATATCAGAAGCCGTGCGGCGAAACACATACACAAAATCAGCTGAGCTAGTAACACCACCTTATATAAATTCGCCTTGTTCGGAACACTAATGAATTTGCATTTGGCGTATTAATAAAATAATTTTTTTTTTTATCGCTCCGAGTTTTGAAGCGAAAAATACGTATTTATCACATTTTTTAAACACAAAACCGCATAGCTTTTTACGCCAAACTTTAAATTCAGAAACTGACAATAGAAAAAAAAAACCGAATCTAGAAAATCGATGACAAACAACCAAGCAAGCAAGAAGCACAAAAAGTGTTCCACCGTCTCATCCTCTTTAAGGCAGGATGGGCAAATGGAGTTGTCATTTACGTTTAACACAGTCAGGTGTTTGTGCCACCTGAAGTGACCATTTAGCAGTTCTAGAAGTTTTCTGCAGTCCCATCTGCTCAATGAGAGCAAAACACTAGATAGAATTTCTGAGATTGAAGGCAACATGAGTTGTATCCACCCGCATTCCCTCGATGCCCCCAGTCATTTCTAATGGTGGCTTCGATGTCCGAAGTAGAGAGTGTTATAACTGGTTGCGTATCGAGGAAGTGGTCTAAGCCAACTGTGGCCAAATGGTCAGATGTCTCCTTACCAGATACTCGCGGGTGACCTGGCACCCAGAGTAAAGCAAGCTCTTTATATTTACCAACATAATTTTTCGAGACTTGCATTGCCGAACTAGTTTGGAATTATTTGCATAGAGGGTTGGCCAATGCCTTGAGTGCAGCTTGGCTGTCACTCCAGACACGTAAACTCCTTCCCCTCCACCTATTTTCCACAACATAGTCCATGGCTTTGAGGATTACAAATACATCAGCCTGGAAGACCGAAAAATATTCCCCAAGAGAAAGTGAAGCTTATCCCCACTAACTTCGAAGAACAGTCCAGTTTCTGACCCACAATCAGTTTTGGAGCCTTCAGTAAAGTTTCGAAAATGTGTGCCACAGGGAACTCAATGTCATGATGTAGGGAGACAGAGGTGGCGCAATCAGCAGTACCGCTACTTTGTTCTTGGCGAATTTGGCAAAATCAGCTGTTCGTGTGACGTCATTTTAGCAAACTGTTTGTATGTATGCAGAGATGTTTATATGTATGTAAATATGGCGACCGCCGAGCCACGCTGCTGCCGTTACGGAAATATCGGCGCGCCGGCGGCGTTCGGCGCCTAAGGAATTTTGTACAAAATTTTCATGATGTATGTACAATGAATACATCGTTTGAAGGAACTAAATACTACTTTAATAAAGCACAATTTTACGAAATGAACAATACATTTTGAAACTAGTTTTTTTGCATAATTTAGGCCACTGGACGAGAATATGATCTCCTTTATTTTTCCAAAAATAGCGTAACTCAGAAAAAACATAGGTAACATATTTTTCGACGAAAGCGTTTATTACAGTTAAATTAGGGTCGAATACTGGTAATATAACGATTTTTTTCCGCAGTAGACAATTCTTTTCAATACTACAACAATACTACTTTTTATATACCTACTACAACAACAAGAAAGTTATAACACATCAAAAACTTTAACGCCAATATCTCAGAAAGCAGTTATAATAGGAGCGGCCTCTTTGCATCTAACTCCTCAATTATTGGAGACAAAGCAAAGACAAGTTGATTTTTCTATATATTTTTTTAATATTTTAAACAAACACATTTTTTGCTGTTATTTTGTTCTGGGGTCCCACATACATACGTATACTAAACTTTTAAAGTTTTTTTATTTCTCTAAATTTAAATAGTATATGCGGATCTGTAGAGAACATAGAGATCCGTGTGTGTATGTATGTATATACCTCAGACCTTCTTCTGTTCGCCCATCAATCAGCGCCAGACACTCAATATTTGAATTCAAGTAGGAAGTAACAATATTTAAATTTAAGACTAATTCAATAATGAAATAAATAGAATTATAATTATAGAATAATTGGCATGGCGAATGCCTAACGCTGACGAGTTGAAATTATAAGACTAGTAGCCTCATGGCTCTTTGAAATCAACCTTATGAGCAATAGCGCCGGCGTCACCGCCGCCACCGAATATTTTTGAAGTGGACGACGCCGCCGTCGCAAAGCCTGTCGGCGTAAACCTCTAGGCGGCAGTAACACCAGAGAAGTATTTTTTCTGTAGTTGCTCATTTTAGGGCCAGTTTTTCAGTGCCAGCTGGTTGACATCTGATTGGCTGATCCTAGTTTAAGCCAGCCAGATCGGGCGTTTAAACTGAGTTTAAACCACGGCCGTGCACTGAAAAACTGGCCTTTAGTGGCAGCGCTTCGAGCGTTCAGATAATCGTTTTCATTTTGCACAAAAAAGTTAATGAAACAAGTTTTATTCCAATAGTTTACATAGTATGTCATTTACGTATATAATTTTATGTAGAATTATTTAATAATAATTTCGTTTTACCAAAGAACGTAGATAATAAGAAGGGACAAGTCGTTATAATTGTGGCGAAAGTGCGCAACAGGGGCGTGCCTTCTCTTTTCATCCAATCAAAAAACGCACTAGGGAAAAAAGAGAAGGTACGCCGCTGTTGCGCACTTTCGCTACAATTATAACGAGTTGTCTCTTCTTGTTATCTACGTTCTTTGGTTTTACACTATACTTTTTGAAACTACTTTGAGCTAGCAACCCTGCATGCCTAGAAGGCGTGGGTACCAATAATTTCATCCCTGGCATATTCATCCCCGAGGAAGGCAGTCGACAAATTCACCCAAGGTTGTTTACTGGTTATATTGTAACGTAAACTACCGATCAATAGCAAGACGCGTAGAGTATTTACTTTGCCTTCCGCAACTACTACGAGTAAAAGGTATTTGACAGTAGAGTACTCTACTGGTAGTACTTGAGTATTTTCGAAGAAAACATACATTTGTGGTATCTGAATAAAACTAAGGACAGGAATGTAGTGGAGCGATGAAGAGAGCGACGAGCAAAACGTACTTTCAACTAAAATATATACATATATATATGATATACATTATTTTTTTTTTTTTATGGGGAGGAAGCATCGAAAGCCTATACCCGTCAGTGTGGGACTTTACCCAAACTAAACCTCCTACTGTCCAAGTACCGAACCCCCCGGAGGCGGTTGAGCACTAGGCTCGCACGTTCGTTCCAGTCGGTTGTACTCAGTCCTGGGCTACACCTAGTAGGCTTTGCCACGTCTTGTTTAAAGAGAAAGACCTTTTTTTTAAAAACTATTTATTTATTTATCTCTTAGCTACAACTTATTATCTTCGCTTTTATAGGCAGTAAGAGCAAATACCTTAAAATGACGGTATGCCTTATGCTGGTATTGTATTGAGCAGGCTTGCATAAGAGACGAGTTTCAGGCCCGTATTCGTATGTATGTATACTGCCTTTGCGGTTGGAACCGTCTAGGTTCCAATCCGCACCAACGCCCCGTGTGCACGAAATTCGAAGCTGCGCTTTATTAGCGGCTGCAACGCGCTGGGTTCCAGTCCGCGCCTATTTTTCAATTGCGCAAGTTTTCGAGATTGCCACCTGGGCGGCTTGAACGCCCTAGGTTCCAGTCCGCGCCTATTTTTCGATTGCACACGTTTTCGAGATTGCCACCTGGGCGACTGGAACGCCCTAGGTTCCAGTCCGCGCTTACGCTTTAATTGGTAAGTTCCATTTTCAAGGGACGGTCTGAAAGCACAAGTTTTTTAGCTCTCTTACTCGGACGGCTGGAACGGTCTAGGTTCCAGTCCGCGCCTACGATTTGGATGGTGAACATCATAGTTTGGTTACAGTCCGCG
>NW_023458687.1:162854-173798 GCF_013731165.1 Rhagoletis pomonella
AATTTTGTACAAAATTTTCATGATGTATGTACAATGAATACATCGTTTGAAGGAACTAAATACTACTTTAATAAAGCACAATTTTACGAAATGAACAATACATTTTGAAACTAGTTTTTTTGCATAATTTAGGCCACTGGACAAGAATATGATCTCCTTTATTTTTCCAAAAATAGCGTAACTCAGAAAAAACATAGGTAACATATTTTTCGACGAAAGCGTTTATTACAGTTAAATTAGGGTCGAATACTGGTAATATAACGATGTTTTTCCGCAGTAGACAATTCTTTTCAATACTACAACAATACTACTTTTTATATACCTACTACAACAACAAGAAAGTTATAACACATCAAAAACTTTAACGCCAATATCTCAGAAAGCAGTTATAATAGGAGCGGCCTCTTTGCATCTAACTCCTCAATTATTGGAGACAAAGCAAAGACAAGTTGATTTTTCTATATATTTTTTTAATATTTTAAACAAACACATTTTTTGCTGTTATTTTGTTCTGGGGTCCCACATACATACGTATACAAGTACTAGGTGGCTGTGAGAAAATTACTTTAGCATTCCTTAGTGGTGGTCAAACCCCAGGAAGGTGTTGCTCCCTCGCATCGCAATGTTTTCTACACAGGGTTAAAGTTCTCTCTTTATGGTAAATATTAGTATTATTTTTCATAACATTCGGTTCTCCTTAGAAAAATTTGGCGCTTCATATTTTAGTAAAAATCTTAACAATCTATAAGCTTTTTTCAACAGTGGGTCAAAAAGGTCCGTTTTGGTTCGAGTTGATGGGTTAAACTTTTGAAAAAAAAAGTAGACCAACCTTGTTTTCAATATGTAATCCGCAAAAATTACCCCAATAACTAAACTTTTAAAGTTTTTTTATTTCTCTAAATTTAAATAGTATATGCGGATCTGTAGAGAACATAGAGATCCGTGTGTGTATGTATGTATATACCTCAGACCTTCTTCTGTTCGCCCATCAATCAGCGCCAGACACTCAATATTTGAATTCAAGTAGGAAGTAACAATATTTAAATTTAAAACTAATTCAATAATGAAATAAATAGAATTATAATTATAGAATAATTGGCATGGCGAATGCCTAACGCTGACGAGTTGAAATTATAAGACTAGTAGCCTCATGGCTCTTTGAAATCAACCTTATGAGCAATAGCGCCGGCGTCACCGCCGCCACCGAATATTTTTGAAGTGGACGACGCCGCCGTCGCAAAGCCTGTCGGCGTAAACCTCTAGGCGGCAGTAACACCAGAGAAGTATTTTTTCTGTAGTTGCTCATTTTAGGGCCAGTTTTTCAGTGCCAGCTGGTTGACATCTGATTGGCTGATCCTAGTTTAAGCCAGCCAGATCGGGCGCTTAAACTGAGTTTAAACCACGGCCGTGCACTGAAAAAACTGGCCTTTAGTGGCAGCGCTTCGAGCGTTCAGATAATCGTTTTCATTTTGCACAAAAAAGTTAATGAAACAAGTTTTATTCCAATAGTTTACATAGTATGTCATTTACGTATATAATTTTATGTAGAATTATTTAATAATAATTTCGTTTTACCAAAGAACGTAGATAATAAGAAGGGACAAGTCGTTATAATTGTGGCGAAAGTGCGCAACAGGGGCGTGCCTTCTCTTTTCATCCAATCAAAAAACGCACTAGGGAAAAAAAGAGAAGGTACGCCGCTGTTGCGCACTTTCGCTACAATTATAACGAGTTGTCTCTTCTTGTTATCTACGTTCTTTGGTTTTACACTATACTTTTTGAAACTACTTTGAGCTAGCAACCCTGCATGCCTAGAAGGCGTGGGTACCAATAATTTCATCCCTGGCATATTCATCCCCGAGGAAGGCAGTCGACAAATTCACCCAAGGTTGTTTACTGGTTATATTGTAACGTAAACTACCGATCAATAGCAAGACGCGTAGAGTATTTACTTTGCCTTCCGCAACTACTACGAGTAAAAGGTATTTGACAGTAGAGTACTCTACTGGTAGTACTTGAGTATTTTCGAAGAAAACATACATTTGTGGTATCTGAATAAAACTAAGGACAGGAATGTAGTGGAGCGATGAAGAGAGCGACGAGCAAAACGTACTTTCAACTAAAATATATACATATATATATGATATACATTATTTTTTTTTTTTATGGGGAGGAAGCATCGAAAGCCTATACCCGTCAGTGTGGGACTTTACCCAAACTAAACCTCCTACTGTCCAAGTACCGAACCCCCCGGTACTACCGTCAAGTAATTCGTCGGGAGGCGGTTGAGCACTAGGCTCGCACGTTCGTTCCAGTCGGTTGTACTCAGTCCTGGGCTACACCTAGTAGGCTTTGCCACGTCTTGTTTAAAGAGAAAGACCTTTTTTTAACAACTATTTATTTATTTATCTCTTAGCTACAACTTATTATCTTCGCTTTTATAGGCAGTAAGAGCAAATACCTTAAAATGACGGCATGCCTTATGCTGGTATTGTATTGAGCAGGCTTGCATAAGAGACGAGTTTCAGGCCCGTATTCGTATGTATGTATACTGCCTTTGTGGTGGGAACGGTCTAGGTTCCAATCCGCACCAACACCCGTGTGCACGAAATTCGAAGCTGCGCTTTATTAGCGGCTGCAACGCGCTGGGTTCCAGTCCGCGCCTATTTTTTCAATTGCGCAAGTTTTCGAGATTGCCACCTGGGCGGCTTGAACGCCCTAGGTTCCAGTCCGCGCCTATTTTTCGATTGCACACGTTTTCGAGATTGCCACCTGGGCGGCTGGAACGCCCTAGGTTCCAGTCCGCGCTTACGCTTTAATTGGTAAGTTCCATTTTCAAGGGACGGTCTGAAAGCACAAGTTTTTTAGCTCTCTTACTCGGACGGCTGGAACGGTCTAGGTTCCAGTCCGCGCCTACGATTTGGATGGTGAACATCATAGTTTGGTTACAGTCCGCGGCTATGCTAAGAGTTGGCTTAATCACGGGTGATACGCCGCTGTCTCTCTAGGTCCCTCAGTTCCTTCAAAATTGAAGTTAGTGTGTCGCTGGTTGATGCCCATTCGCTGGCTCCTTTCACCATATAGTCGATTACTGACTGTGGCGTAAACACCTGTAGTAGATTCCAAAGATTTCTTTTTAATATTTTAATTAAAAGTTAACAAAACTTAATTTATTTTTACGTTGTTAACAATTCGAGAAAAGTTTGAATAATAAAAATTTTCTATTTGATTGACGAACCACAAAAATCACATAAATCTAAAATTTCCAAAATTACAAAGTTGAAATGAACACAGTACAATAAAAGGTAATAACACAAATACAAACCCTACAATACTCCCCCTTCTAGAGAATTAATGTTATATAAATTAAAAGTAACTCGTTTCTTATTTGATGTTGTGTTATTCATTGTATTAGTGTTTGTTTCTGGTATTAGTTCTGTTTCAATGATTGCTGGTTTTAGTCTGTCTATCGGAATTGTTTTAACCTCATTATCTACTTCAAGTTTGAAATAATTTTTGTTTTTTTCAACAACCTTATAAGGTCCTTCGTATGGTTGTTGCAATGATCTTTTATTAATAACACGCATAAAAACAAATTTACAAGTCTCCAAATCCTTTGGTATATATACACCAGTATCAGAATTTTGATTATGCCTTAAATTTAATTTAACATTTTTAAAATGTTCCCGTAAATTACCTAAAACTTCAATTGGGGAAAATTTTTCTTCAGATGGAACAACAAGTTCACCGGGTAGGCGTAAATTTTGCCCAAAAACCATCTCAGATGATGTGGCTGAAATACTTTCTTTATACATCGATCGTAAACCAAGAAGTATTATCGGCAGCTCATCATACCAATTGTTGATTCCATTTCTAGCCATTATCGTAGCTTTTAACTGCTTGTGAAACCGTTCTACCATACCATTCCCTTGAGGATGATATGCAGAAGTTGTAACCTGATGACTACCAAGCAATTTTGTTAGTTCCGAAAACAATTTTGACATAAACTGAGTACCCTGATCTGTAGTGATTTTTAACGGTACCCCAAAACGTGAAACATATTCTCTAAAAAATTTATTTGCAACCACTGCCGCTGAAATGTCCTTTAATGCATATGCCTCGGGCCAACGCGTGAACCTGTCAACTATTGTAAAAATGTAACGATGTCCTTTCGATACAGGAAGAGGTCCAACAATATCTAAATGAATATGATCAAATCTACTTTTGGGAATCGGAATTTTAATTACTGGAGATTTTGTGTGACGATTAACCTTCGATTTTTGACAATTTATACTTTCTTTTGACCAAATATTAATTTCTTTGTGCATTTTTGGCCAATAGTACTTTTTAATAATTAGACGAAGTGTAGCTTTTGTACCAGGATGTGTAATGCCATGTAGCATATTAAACACTGTCTTGCGTAAACAATTTGGAACAAATGGCCTAGGATTCTCACCTGTCATTTCACACCAAATATTAAAATTTAAAAGTGGAATTTGAATTAATTTAATGTTATGTGATGTAGCTCCAGATTTTAATGTGTTAAGGTCCTCATCCTGTTCTTGTTCATTTTGTAAAACTTTGAAATTCAGTTCTGTACCCTTAATTGCATCAACTTCGAAAGCTCGAGATAATGTGTCAGCTATAATGTTCTCCTGTCCTTTAATATATCGTATGTCATTAGTAAATTGTGCAATGAATTCCATATGTCTAGTTTGTCTCGGACTACGTTCGGTTTTTGAACTCAAAGCATACATCAAAGGCTTGTGATCCGTAAAAACTGTAAATTGTCGTCCTTCTAAAAGATAGCGAAAATGTTTAATGTTCAAATAAATAGCTAGCAACTCCCTGTCAAATGCACTGTACTTAACTTCGGATGGAGAAAGTTTCTTAGAGAAGAAAGCTAGTGGCTCTGATTTGTTATCAAACGTTTGATGTATGACACCACCAATTGCCGTATTAGATGCATCCACATTTAAAGAGAGTTTGGCATCTTTGTTAAAATGATTTAACAATATCGTAGACGCAAACTTTTCTTTAATACATTCAAAGGCTTTATTTGTTGTGTCATCCCAAATTAAGGACTTGTCACGTTTCTTAGTTGTTCGATTGATTAAATCGTAGATAACTGCCGTAAACTCAGCTAATTTTGGTACATATCGATGGTAATAATTAACCATGCCTATAAATTTCTGCGCCTGTTTAATAAATTTAGGACGTTCAAAACTACGAATAGCTATCACTTTTTCATCAGAGGGTCTAATTCCTGCCCCAGAAATATTATGTCCTAAAAAGTCCACACTTGTTACACCGAAAGTACATTTACTTGGTTTGATATTTAACCCGTACTCTGTTAGGCGTTGAAAAAGTATACGGATATCTTTAAAATGCTGTTCTTCATTTTCACTTGCAACCAATAGATCATCAATATATGTAAAAACAAAATCTAAACCACTAACTACTTCATTAATAAATCTTTGAAAAGTTTGCGCTGAATTTCTTAGTCCGAAAGGCATTCGTATAAATTCAAACATACCGAAAGGTGTCGTTATTGCAGTTTTATAGATATCCTCTTCTGCCATTGGAATTTGGTGGTAGGCCCTTACCAAATCTAATTTCGAAAATATATACTTATTTCTGAGATTCATGTTAAAATCTTGAATATGAGGTAAAGGATAACGGTCCGGTACAGTCACAACATTAAGTCTCCGAAAATCACCACAAGGACGCCAGTCATTCAGTTCTTTTTTAGGTACAAGATGCAGTGGAGATGCTACACAAGAATTTGAAGGTCTACAAATCCCTGTCCTCACTAAAAAATTGAATTCAGTTTTGGCTACTTTAAATTTAATCGGATCCAAGCGCCTTGGCTTAGAGAATGGCAGATTTCCTTCAGTAAAAAGTCTGTGAACCGTAGAATGTTTAACCGGTTTCGAATAATCTGGTTCAGCTATCAAAGAAGGAAACTCCTTCAACAATCTTGTATACTTGTTCTCTACTACAAAAATTTTTGGAAGCGAAATATTACAAACACATGAAACTGTGTTAACCGAAAGACTCGTTACTGGATCAACTAAACGTTTGCATTTCATGTCAATTAAGAGACCGTATTTGCAAAGAAAATCTGCACCAATAATAGGTTTCGCAATATCAGCTATGAGAAACGTAAATGGGAACTCACGTCTTAAACCTAAATTTATATTTAAAATCTTTTTACCATACGTTGAAATCGTTGAACCATTGGCTGCAGTAAGTATTATATCTGAAGAACGTTTTGTATGAGGGAATTTTTTTACCGGAAGTATAGAAATTTCTGCTCCACTATCAATCAAAAAATTTAGTTTGTTTGTTTTATCAAAAATAAATAGGCGACGTGTGTTAATATCTAAATTTCCATTGTTTGCCGCCACAACAACGGATGACTCTAGTTTAACGAATTTTTGTTTTTAGAAAAAGCACAAGGCTGTTGACATTTCTGAGCCTTATCACCAAATTTGTAATTGTATCTACATAACCAATTTTGTCTATCACGAGATTTTGATCTACCTCTATATGGACTTCTAAAACAATTCCTATTATATGATCTATATCTAGAATTTTGATTAATTTGTTGCTTAATAGAATTTAATTCAAAGGAAAGTTTTTGAAAATTTTCGCACATAAGATTCGTCGTTTTAACTAAATTATCAATAGTTGTGTCTTGTGATTTAGAATTTTGGAAACTATTCATAGCTGATATTTCGGTTTTATTAATCACTTCCCAAATATTATCAGCTAGTTTCACCAATTCATTTATATCATTGGTACTTGAACTAGCTAATATCACACTAAGATTTTTTGGCAATTTTCTCAGCCAAAGTTTCTTTAAAATATCTAGACTAAAATTGGAACCTGCAAGCAACATGAGCGACCGATAAAATTCAGAGGGTTTACGATCACCCATCTCTGAATCTGACAAAATTTTATCTAATTTCTTATTTTCGCTTAAAGAATGCCTTTCAATTAAGACTTTCTTTAATTCTGAAAACTTGTTGTTATGCGGAGGATTTTGAATGAAATCTAATATTGTAACTATTACTTCTTGCGGAAGCGCTGTGATTGTGTGTTCATATTTTGTAGTATCTTGTGTAATGTTTTTCATGTTAAATTGCATTTCTGTATGCACAAACCAAGCTTCTGGACAACTTGTCCAAAATTGCGGAAGCTTCACTGAGGTTGCATATACCTCATTATTATATTGACTAGCATAAGGATTTGCTATTTCCTCTTGAAAAGAGCTGTTCTGCAAATCGATAAGCGAGTCATTTAAATTATCAGTCCGTGTAGATGTATGTGTGTCGTGCGGTGGAGAACGAAACATAATATAATTTCAAATAATCTTTATAAGGAGTATTTACAATTTATATATTTATAAATATATTTGTCAAAAATATTAGATGAAAAGATACGGCTCACCAATGCTTCTATGACATTCGTTAAAGTTGTTGACGTTCAAGTTGTTGTTGTTGTTGAAGATGTTGACACTACTACTACGTATGCTGCTTATATCACTAATATTGTCTCTGCTCTGATGATTGTTGCGACTGCTGCGAAAATACTAAGTTTGCTGTGTTGTTGGCACTTTCCTTTGGAAAACACTTTCTTTCTAAGGTGACAACTGCGTAGATGCAAAGAGTGCATCTGCTGATGGTTCGCTTCTCAGAGGACAGAGATAAACTTAAACGACGTATGTATATATGTATATTTGCTTGTTGCTTGTTGCTTTACGGCTATGACTACGTTTGCGTATCCATATCTGTTATTTCTGACGTTCTTGTTCTCATCTTGCTTACCACCGTTGACCGGCTGTTATGGAGCTTCGTGTATGCGACAATCGATGTTTTTGTGTTGCTTGCGGCAAACTTGTTGGTCGCCGTCGTACTTGTAACTTCCACGCAATTGCGCTTCGTACCGCGTAATTGATTTGTATGTTATGTATACTAGGAGTTAACTGCTTCAACTGCCTCTCCAACTTCCACTAGATTGCTGATGTTAACAAAGAAACACCTAATTTTTCGCTCTTCCTGCTTGAGTTAAAGCGCTGGAAGCCCAAACGGATCTGTTAACAATGTGGGCTGTGTTGGTAGTGGTGATATGCCTTAAAAAGGAGCTGTATAACTTAAAGGATCTATGGCCGGAGCAAGAGGGGGTGCTGGTTATTTAACTTCCGTAGGTGTGTAGAATTTTTGCGGTTCTGGTGGCTATGCTGTGTTACTCTAATATGTTTCCAATCCGCTGCTCCTGGCAGGATCGCCAAAAATGTAGTAGATTCCAAAGATTTCTTTTTAATATTTTAATTAAAAGTTAACAAAACTTAATTTATTTTTACGTTGTTAACAATTCGAGAAAAGTTTGAATAATAAAAATTTTCTATTTGATTGACGAACCACAAAAATCACATAAATCTAAAATTTCCAAAATTACAAAGTTGAAATGAACACAGTACAATAAAAGGTAATAACACAAATACAAACCCTACAACACCCCTCCAACAGCTAGTTTCAGTTGGTTCATCTGCTCTCAAAGAATACGTGGTGCACATCTTCTTCCACGCCATTTCGACAGAAGTCGTAAAAATCTACCTCGCCATGCGTTCAACGACCTTTAGTCGTATTATTCCACTTGTTTTGCCACTCCCTAATGCTGCTTTCCCGGGCTTGACGTCGGTCTAATTGAGTTAGGGTACGCGGTGTGGATGCAAGGACCGTCGATTCTCTCGCCAGTATATCTACGGGTATCATACTGGCGATTACGAAAGCTGCTTCGTCCGACACTGTTCTGAAGGCGCTGCAAACTCGGAGCGCACATAAACGGTATGTTGAGTTGGCTCCGCGGATATATGATATACATACATACCTAAGTACATATGTATGTATGTGCATAGATACGTGTGTGCATAGATACATATGTGCATAGATACGTATGTGCATAGATACATATATAAGTGTCCGCATATATTTTTTCTCGTCACTTGCTCTGTCGCTTCACTGCAGCAAAACCAAGTTGTGGGGAAAACCCTAACGATACGCGTACAATTGAAACCATGGGTTTGATGATAGCGCAAATTGATGTGAAAATTTAAATTTCATATTAAATTTATTTATGTATGCATGTACATATGTAATAATAATAATAATAGTTTGGCGCTTACACAAATGCTAGTGTTTGGCCGAGCTTCTCCCCCGATTTGTGGCGTGCGCCTTGATGTTGTCACACAAAGCGGAGGGACCTAGAGTTTTACGCCGACTCCGAACGGCAATTGTATTTTTATGAGAAGCTGTTTTTCATGGCAGAAATACACTCGGAGGTTTGCCATTGCCTGCCGACCGCCGTTAAGAAAAAACCTTTTTTCTATATTTTTTTTTCGATGTTGCTTTGACCAGGGCTTGAACCCAGGCGCAGCGGAGTGGAAGCGCGCACTGCTTACCACTACACCACACCGGCCGGCCATGTACATATGTACATATGTAAAAATGTAGTTTCGATTTAAAAAAATCGGATAAAGTTTTTCTTTCGCAATTCATACACCTCTAATTTTAGTATTTATTTAAAAAAAAATATGAAATTCAAAAACTATCTCTTGCATTCGGTTTTACTCAATACCGATTGGAGCTATCTCACAGTGTTATCAAAAAAAAAAGCTATCAATGGGTAGGTTCAGAAGGCGCAGCAGTTGAGCGCAACCGTTACTAAAAAAAATCAGTGATCTTTATGCGTCTTCTGAACGACTTCATACATTAGCTGTCAAATTCAACTCTCAAAGGTACACACCAACATGTTGTCTCAAATGATCAGAAAAATATTACGATCATCTAACACGCAACTATTCAGTTGATCAGAAGTACGCAACAACGCGTTGAGAAGGTGCAATCGCAACAGTTACTGAGCAGTTGTGCCTTCTGAAAGTGCTCAATGAAAATTCGTTTCTCTTGAAATCAGAATTGAATCAGAATTGAAATTAGAAACGAGAAATAATACTTTCATAAAAATTTAATTACATACATAGATTTAAAAAGCTGCTTAAATAGAAAAGTTTTATGAAAATGTCACATTAAACAACTGTCTAAATCTACGTTATTTTTTATAAATAAGGTTGTAAACATTACCTTACATTGTCAATTTCCATGTTTTAATTTTACTCTTTCAATTTCACTGACCAGCCGCAAACGATATCAACTAGTACGCTAACAACCAGAAACGAAATTTAATACGGAAGACCTTACAGTACTACAAGTATACAGAGAGTAGATTTGCTACTTCCTTTTGGCAGCAGCAAACATCTCTCGTACGCGATGAGAGAAAGTAGAGTACGTACTTTGGTGGAGTAATAGCAAGTACGTCAAGTATTTACTCTCTCAACGCCAAGTAGTGTATGTATGCGGAAAAAGAGTAACAATGTGTTGGGAGTAGAGTACAATGCAAGGAGTACTTACTGAATGAAATGCGGTAAATAAACTTGCGCTGGACTTTAATATGTACATCTGTTTGTATGGATATATTTAGTTTGTTCCAGTACTTTTCGGACTAAAACCTGTGGAAATGTCAAACTACAATTTTGCTCTCTCTAGTGAGAGTAACAGGAGAACAGATGCAGAAGTGTACGGGAACGCAAAAAGCACTTTTTCGAGCAAAAACGTCATTTGGTTTGTTTACTTGTCATTAGTACAAGGCTGATTTAGCTGAAAGATCACTAATAGGTCTATTCTGCGCTGGTAATAAAAAGTTTGTAACCGGTAAATAAAGTTCCTGTCAATTTTTAAACCCTTTTCGCATTCTGTATACTCTTGTAACCGGTAAATTTTGTTACCATCTCATAAGCTGGTAACAAATTATTGCCCCGTGAAATGCAATGCCAGGATTTGCACAATTCTTCATAGCTGAATTGCTGAATATTTTAACTGCATT
>NW_023458687.1:173898-176560 GCF_013731165.1 Rhagoletis pomonella
TTTCCGGTTACAAAATCTTCAGTAACGTGCAGAATAGACCTGTTAATAACTATTTAAATCTATGTAATTAATACTAATTGCTTACTAATTTTTAAACAAATGTAAGGTTATTTGCTTTCTCCGCGTTCTGTTTTTGTACACAAATGCAACTCTACCTATCGTTTGACACTTTTCATGAATTTTCCAGAAGAAAAACTCCGGACTAAATCTTGAAACTTCATTCTGGGAACAGTTGCTCAGTTCCCGGGAGTGTTCCCAGATACAGAATTTCTGGATCTGGGAACGACTTTGGACTAAATCCTGCAAAACCTGCAAATCGTAGACGTGCTGGAACGCTCTAATTTATGATGAAGCAAACGGGCTTCGTTGATGTAATGTTTTCATGTATGTACATATGTTTGAATGGTTGTACATATATTTGTATGTATGTAGATATGTTTGTGTATGTACATATGTTTGTGTACATGTATATATGCACATATCGCACACCATCTTCAAAAGAGTCACAACTCAAAATTTGACATTTTTGAAACTATGCAGTAAAAATGTACACAGAGCTTTTATTTACCTTTCAGCAAAAGCTGGAGCAAATTTTTGTTATAATTTGTTTGAAAACCTTAAGGTAAAGTCGTCCTTGCCCATATGATTAGCATGTGCAACGAAATAATTTTTCGTATTTTCTGACGAACATATTATTTTGAGTTGTGACTCTTTTGAAGACGGTGCGCGATATGTAGTACAAACGAAAACAAATCTAATAAGCTGCTCGTTGATATAAATGCGAACTGTACTGATTGTCAAAAATTATGTGTTTGTCGTACGTTTGTTCATGTTTGTCATTGTGCGTGTAATTTTTATACCCGAGCGCATTTGCGCGCAAGGGTATATTAACTTTGTTCACGTAACGGTTGTTTGTAACAGCCAAAACGAATCGAGATAGATATAGACAAATGTATACAGAATGAATAGAGAAGTCGATTAAGCTATGTTTGTGTGTCCGTCGTCTGTCCGTCTGTCCGTCCGTTGTTGCTATCTCCTTGTATTACCTCGGCCTTCGTTGGTATACTCTGATGAACATATGTGAGGATGATAGCAAGGCCAACTTATATAAGGTAGTGTTACAGGAGCAGTTGAAGTTTTCGTCCGATGTTTCTTAAAGAAAGCCATAAACGTAGCGACCGTTGGTTAAACTTGGTGTTGTTTTGCTCTAGATTGCACCGTTTGTGAGCCTGTTGAATGAATTTATGTCTTGGTTGTATGAAAGATGTTGGCAAGTTGTACAACCTATCGCTACATTAGTGACCATGTTGTACAAACTCATTTAATTTGCGTTTATTTTGTACACTGAATAACCGAAAATGGATAACTCAGCCGAAATAGGTACGCGCTTTCGTTGAATTTTATAAATGTAAGCCGAAACTGTGAAAATGTTAAAATAAGATTTTACAATGAGACTGCTCGCAAAATTGCAATGTTTGTGGGCAAAACGTCCAACTTGATTGATTTGATCCAACGTTTTCGGCTTGCATTATGTCAAAAGGATGTGTTTGTTGTAATTCATTCTGTCTTTTACTACCACTATGCGTAGGCCAATTCATGAAATCATTTCATGCTTTTGAGTAGAAACAGAATGAATGAACACCATTTCATGATTTCAATTAAAGCGAAGCGCACATTGGCGCGATTCTGTCGTTGCGAATCCGCAAGCCCAAAAATTACAACAATGCTACCCATACATTTTAATGCGCTAGCGCACACTTGCACGATTCCGTCGCTGCGAATTTTTCGAACATTCAATGCTCCTCTCTATTGACGCGTTCGAAACGCGGCTTGCAGCGTTTTGAAGGCGTCAAAGAAGAAGAAGAAAGGTGTCACAGCAATAAAGGCAAAGAAAAAAAACTTGTAATGTACAAAAACTAATAAAAACGTTCGTAATAATAGTATTTTGTACGATTTGGGCACGCCGAGTGCGAAAATACACGAAATAAAGGGAAAATTGAGTGAATTGTACATCGGAAATCGACGCGAAAAGATCGCTCAAGTGTGCGCACGTTTGCGGATTCGAAGTTAACAGCCGAATTCGCAACGTATTCGCAACGATGGAATCGCGCTAATGTGCGCTTCGCTTAACGCGAAATAGAGTTTATGCACTTAGTTTTTACTCAGATCGATGAAATGATTTCGTGAATTGGGCGCATACATGTTATACTTATGCTTTTAATTTATAAGGTAATTTTATGTTTTTATACTCGTGCTACCACATGAATATATGAATTCGTGATAAGAATATATGAATTCGCCTTGGAAGATAGGAAGCGAGTAAGAATAAATGCCGGACAAAGGAATTTGTCTTCTTTCAACTTAAATAAATGAATTTTGCAAACAAAAGTGCGTACGTTACTTAGTGCCTTGGTAATGGCGAATTCGTAAGGATCTATTGCTTGCATTATAAACATTTTCATTTATTTGTTAAACATACAATTACTTCCATTACAACCCGGTCCTATGGATGCCAGAGGCGCGAATTCATATAAGGTGGTGTTACCGCAAAATGAATAAATAAATAATATTTTTATCAGAAAATTAATAAGATGAAATGAAATTATTGTTTGATTTCTAACCAAACCTATGTATGTAACTCAATCGCCTAATGGTTTGCCGA
>NW_023458688.1:0-1268 GCF_013731165.1 Rhagoletis pomonella
TACTGAAGGCAATCGATTACGCAGTAATCAAAAAAGGGAAGTTTGCAATTTTTTTCGGACAGCTTTTCCGTTATCGAAAGTATAAAAAATATATACAACGACAACCAAATAGCTAGTCAAATCCGAGACCAGCTAATTAAACACGCTGATAAAATAAAAATCGTCTGGATTCCCAGTCACGTAGGTATCAAAGGCAATGAACACGCAGATTTAGCAGCCAAAAATATGTATCTTACCCCACCGTATCATTTGACTCTCCTTCCAGAAAGGACCTCGTTAAATACATTCAAAGCCATATATACACTCTAAAACTTAATTCCTGGTCCCAATTCAATCATCCATACATGCAATATAATCCACAGTGCAAGAAATCTCTTTTCCCTTCCTCAGTTTCCAGATTACTAACAAGTGTTTTCACGCGTCTCAGGATAGGCCATACCAAACTAACCCATCAACATCTCCTCCTTGGCGACCCTTCTTCTGTATGTCCGCTTTGCGGGGACCATCTCAATGTAACACACATCCTAGACTCATGTTCCCCATTATCCTCCAAACACACCTCCAATTTTGGTACCACCTTACCATCCTCACTATTATAAGATATAAATGTAAGTAATATAACTACGCTCTTTAACTTTTTAAAAGAAATAGATTTACACAAATCTTTGTAAAACTAGCTTTACTACCTACAATCCTCAACACGATGTTCATATCAATTAATTACAATAGCACCGTAGGCCTCAGCAGCTAGTGTACAATTAATGTTAGTGCAATATTTTATATTTCTCTAATAAATAATAATAATACTAAACGAATTTAAAGACGCGTATGCTATATAATGTCAGAGGAATATACGTTGGTTATAGACGTTCAGGGATTCTGTTTTAATAAGAAATTTATTGCTAAAGAAGTAAGCATATCAACATATGATTCACATATAACAACGTTTCTTATTCAACCTAATTTTGAAGAATCTAAGTTAACGATACGGAATAAAACAACTTATGACTGGTTATATCATAATCATTATGGATTAAAATGGGAAAATGGTGATTCGAATTTAATGACTGTTATTCCATTTCCATTTATTAATGAAAATTATATATTCTATGCTAAAGGATTGGAGAAAATTAGATGGATTCAACGTTTATTCGGATACGATATTATTTTATATAATTTTGATGATTTAAATTGTCCAAATTTAAAGATCTTATGTAACAAAAATATAAATATAAATATAAATATAAATATAAATATAAATATAAATA
>NW_023458688.1:1278-4474 GCF_013731165.1 Rhagoletis pomonella
AAATATAAATATAAATATAAATATAAATATAAATATAAATATAAATACTTGTAAATATCATAAGAATTCTATATGTGCTGAAAAAAATGTAATAATATTAAGAAAATTTATTTCTTCATTAAATATCTAATAATAAATAAAAATAAATACGTAATTATAAAACTTTCTTTTATTTCTTCTCATCATCAACATCAATAGACCTTTTCATTCATATATATATGTATACATTATATATTACATACATATACATATATACATATATATATGGGCAATCCTCAATTAGTTCGAACTTTCGCATGACTGGAAAGTTTTTATTCGGACACATAATTTTCGCTGGTTTGTTAACAAACATCAGGTTAAGTATGTTTTGTAGATTATGTAAATGCAATATGCATATAATTCAGAAATAACATTGGGAAATTTTCATAAATAAATGTGTGACTCTCCTATTTTATTTCTATTTTTACGTTGCAAAATTTGGTGCGTTGATTGCTCATGTTTCAGTTTATAATTAGCCGATAGTATTTGGAGAGGAGAATCGAATGAACCCCGTTAGAATCATGCTTCTGTGCTTGCAATAGAAAAGAAGTTATGAAGAGTCAATGTGGCGTGACTTCTTTTTTTTAATTCTGACACTCGCGCCTTTTATAGTATACTGTAGCTGGTGCGTACTTAAAACTGTCATCGGACAACTTTTATAGTGTTCTGGAGCATAAAGGGAATCAATCTGTACATGGCAGGCTTATGTGCTCTCATTAGAAGATAGTTAAAAAAAAACACTTCTTGAAAAGATTACGATGCGTGCACAAAAGTGAAAATGCTTATTTTTTATCAGCACATCGTCCGCAATAGGAATATTTAGGGGTGGAGTTTAGTAGCGCTCACAACTATTTCGGGCTATTCCGTCCAAAGGGGTGGCCCGATCCAAAAGAAATTCCACACACTTGTAGTCAAGGGTCTACGCATTATTTTAACACTCACTTTTGTAAATTTTGGTCACTAATTTATTTACAAATTGGGTTTGAAATATGCCCTTTTTTGTAAAATTCGCAAATTAGCGTACATTCATCACTCCTATTCTCCTTAAAGCAGCCACTTCACCAATACATTTTTGTATTCCCCTTCACTTTACACTTTACTCGATTAGTTATAACTTGCTTTACGACTTTAATATTAACCAATTAATCACAATTCATTAAATAAAAACACCTTCAAAATCACGCGTCTGACTTTGATTGCGTATGCAAATTAAATGGCGGAGTTCAGCTGTCAAACTCCAAAATATGCAAAAGAATGAGAGACAAAAGAAGATAGGGTATAACCCAGTAAGCATTAAAAATATACAAAGTTGTTCTCTGCAAAAGGTGTTCAGCTCCTTTTCTTCGCAAAACAGAAAAGAGAATTCTACTGCCTGAGGGTTATAATCCCTAAGTGCGGCCGAAGGCCGCCTACGCAGAATGGTGTTCTCTGCAAAAGGTGTTCAGCCCCCCTTCTTTGGCAACACAGAAAGGAGAATTCTACTGCCTAAGGGTTATAATCCCTAAGTGCGGCCGAAGGCCGCCTACGCAGAAAGGAATTCTACGCAAAAATACATTTGTTAAAAAGGAACATTTTTTTATAAAAACTTGTTTTTCTATTTTTAATTAACTTTTTTATTCTTTATTCAAAATCTCCCGATATCTAATTTTCCATAATTTCTTTTATTAAAAAATCCCACGGTTTCTGTTAGTTGGGTCATATTCCACTTCAAACTGCTCAATTTGCCTAAGAAAATTCCGTTTTTCCCCCTTTTTCAAACGGTTCCCTAGGGGCCTGTGGGAGGAGCCCAAGGTGGGGGCCTTTTTAGAAAGCGGGGACTGTCCCCTTTCTAGTGGGGGGAGTTTGGGGGGAGCGATGTCTAGGATGAAGCAAGAGGCAGAAAACGCCACGAGAAGTCATTGTATGATCTCTCGGTATTCCCTGGCGTCTAGGAAGATGCCGCCACTAGATTTGAAACTCGTATTGTGTGACGCTGCGAAGATAACAGAGGCCTGCGAAATTAAGATACATCTCTGGTTTTTTCTAGCACGTCGAGATTTTTTTATTGGTGACATGTATATTTTACAATTTCTAGCAATTTGCATGAAAACCCCATAAATAAACAAAGTAATCAGAAAAACATATGTAACTTCGAAGTTCCAATAAAATTCAAAAAATTAAAATCATTTATCAGTTAAATTGATTTCGTGATATTGGCTGTAAAAATTATTTTTTTAGGGTTAACGGGCATTACCAGCGCACGAACGATTTAGGCGGCCAAAAACCAATTTGACAAAATTTTGGAGAAAACTCCAAAAATTAGTCACTTTCGATAGAGAACATTCCAAATAACATTTCCCAGTCCCCCTCACTTTTCTAACTTGCACAGCGAACGCTCACCGTTGACCGGAAGCAGAATATTCTAACGCTGCTTATACATAAATTCTCGCTCTCTAGAAAGATCGTGACGGTTTTTAGTTAATATTTTGATTTCTGCGTTGTATTCTTAATAAGTAGTGATAGATCCGCATACGGAAAGTAATAATGCATTTAAGGGTAAATTTTTTTTTGTCATTATATTAAACAAAAATTCAATTTAAATGTAAAGAAAATAGCGGTTTTCAAAGAGTATTTTTTTGTTAATATTTGTGAATATTAAGGAATTTGTTGTATCCCCGGGAGAGATCGCGTTATTATTCTTTGTTCAATTGAAAGCTTAGAAATTTGGCTAATATAGTGTGAAAAGACTGCCCGCAGAAAATGGCAGATAAGTGATATTTCTTAACTAAGAAAATGTATTAAGGAAAAATCTAAAAACGCAACTAGTATATAGTAATACTACTTTAGATCTATTTTAACAATAAAATTAAACTTTTTAGATGAGTTTGAATAGGCAACTCGCTGAGTCAGTGGGATCGTCGGTTTGAATCCTACTGAAAGAAGTCTGATGAGGAAATGTGGTGATTTCCGAAATAGCTATCACTTCTACCATTTTTTCAAATTATTGTTGCTTTTCCACAATAACAATTTTCATTTAAAACGGCCTCGAGCTCGATATAAATTGTTGAATATAATTGTTATAAAGGCCAAAAAAATAACAAAAAACAAATAACTTAAGGACGAGCACACCCAAAAGTTAAACATTCTAAAAATAGAATTATTAGCAAAAACCAACAAT
>NW_023458688.1:4574-4718 GCF_013731165.1 Rhagoletis pomonella
TGATAACCTCCTCCTTTTTTGGAAGTCGGTTAAAAAATTAAAATAGTGGAAAAAAGCAAACGATAATTTACAAGGCGTACTTAGTATGGTGCATAGCCAACTGGCTGAGTCAGTGGGATCGTCGGTTCGAATCCTACTGAAAGA